>NC_072734.1:153354801-153654801 GCF_026930045.1 Uloborus diversus | reverse complement strand
TAATCATTTGTAAATTTGGCATCAACAGCCAGAAGAATGGAAATCCTCAACGGCAAATATGAGCTCGAATAAGAGACGAGATGTAGAGATATTCTTACTATATTACGAAAGTATTTGTTTTGTGTTATTTTTAATGATAATTTTTAAATGAAGTTTCTTATCATGTTGTATCATGTAGTGCAAAGCGGTGATTCAAAATAAAGTATGGTGGCATATTATGAGTTGTGGCCACTTTGGAAGAAACTCTGAAAGACGTCAGTGACAGTCATCAGAAGATTAATGCAAGTATCTTGCAAATTTTCAATTCTCATTTTTAACCCCGGACACACAAAGGAAATGGGTTATAAGTTTGCCGTGTCTGTGTAACTGTGTAGGTGTGCATCAGTGCGTCTGTGTATATGTGTATCTGTCTGTGGCACTCTAACGCCCAAACGGATGGACGGATTTAGAAAACAAAATTTTGTTCAAAAGCAGAGTTGATCGAGAGTGTTCCTAGCTAGGTTACGTCTTTGGATGAGATTAATTAACCAATATGTTAATTAAAAACCTCCAATAGGTTACCCTCTAGTTGATCGCGACTTTTGCAGATAAACCATATTCAAATATTTAAAAATTTAGAACCAAAATAAAGAGGTTTTTTTTCTACGTATGATAGCATGTGTTTGGAACTTCCATGTTTTATAGAATTCGAATTATAACGGTTTTTTAAAGCAGGTTTTTAATACGGCCAAGCTTTTGTTCACACGATTAGTAACCTTATTCATTGTTGGCAGACAAGCAAAGAAAACACAGTGATTTAAAAATTTTGATCTTTAGTAAATTTTTGTTTAGTAAAATACTTGTAATTTATTTTAATAGTATAAGACCTTTAAAAGAATTTTCAAATTTTCCCTCATTAATCTACATTTGCGACTTAGACGGGGTTTTTTAAATTTTCAATTGTAGTTACTTGTTACAAGCAGAATTTACAAAGTCATTTTATAATAGTTGTAAACTGCGCTTTAGAGAAAGTAACTTTAAATAAAGGTTTCTTCCATTCCGTCTCTCCTGAAGGTGAAAATAAATCAGACCAAAATCTGTACGCTACCTAAATTTCGTTTGTTGACAATTTGTAGTTAAACGTATTTACGGAATAAATATTTGTTCTTATATTATTGAACAATGTCTTGGAAGAAATTTTATGTAAAGCTTCATAGCATAGCGCGATCTCTGAATTCTACCCAGCCATTGGGTCGGCCAGTTATTTCGAATTTTTCCAGGGTATAGGCAAAGGGTACACCTACTTGGTGGAATTTTTCAATATACGTCAAAAACCAGTCCCATTTACTTATAAGTACATTAATTTTCCAAATACAAGGGGACTAGCCCACTGACTCCCCAAAATGACGGTCCTGCCATTGAGAAAAACTTACGGCTAAATCTTCTTTTTAAATTCTGAATTTGTTTCATCTCTGATTTGGACTCTGCAGTTCAGGAGAGGGCATGGACTCAGTACATCTACTCCATTTTCCTGAACTTCCCGAAACCTCTCTTGCTAAACATTGCTGTGAGGCTAGTTACATACTGTATTAATGAACTATTTTGAAGCATGGTTTGTTTTGTTATTTGTTCTGTATTTCTGTTTTATTTTGGTTCAAAACCTGTCATTAGAAATTTTAAAAAACCTTCAATTGGAGCGAAATATTCACTTGAACACTAAACGTGGATGGACAGTCTCGATCAAAGTACTGGATATGAAAATATGAAAAGCAGCTTAAAATGAAGTTTTTAGGTGATTAATTTTACGCTATAGTTTCAGACTCAAACTCAAATTTTAAAACTTCTACGATTAGCTGATTTTAATTTATGTGAGATCAATACGTAAATGCAAAAAGGAATAAATAAACGTTTAAACCAACGAACGATTGCAACCAAAAATGCAAATTTCCAAATAAATGTTATACCTGAATTACAAATTTTTACGGCTCACCGCTTATGAATAATGCGAGATAACTGCACAAACATTATTGCGTAGAGACAACCGAGTAAACAATTTTTGAGCTATGCGATATGCGTACGTACACTTACGTACGTTTGTACAAAAGTCAAGATAATACTTGCCACAATAGTACGTACCAAAATATGCAAAGTATGACCGCGAAGAGTTGATCATCGACTTCACCTTTTTTCAGAATTGTCCACTTTAGTGAAGGAGAGATATGAAGAGGGAAGTTGAAACGGAATTTGCAAGTGCGTCATTGGTTATAGAGCTTGAATACGTCATCTTGGAATCTAAGGAATTAGCCAAAGAAGTAAAACATTTTATTTTGTGTGGTCAAGGCAGATGTCTCATTGGACAGGTCACATCCTACGTTAGTGGGTGGGTCATGGTTTCACTTATTTCAGCAGCCATTGGTAAGAGATAAAACACCTCTTGTAACTAATTTCGATTGAAAATGAGAGAGTAGGGTGGTAATAAAGAATGCAAAGCTTGTCATTTTTATTTTTCGCCAACTCAATGTGGTTACTGCTGCAATTTAATTTTTCATATCGCCAAAATGTTGCTCAACTAAAAAATGTGGTACAAGTCCTTCTTCCTTCTTTGCCTATTTTAAGGAATGAACTCGTTTTCTCAAATGATTGACAAGTGTCATCACGAAAACATCAGTCAAAAATAAATTCAAAAGTGATTAAAATATAAATATGCGTTTAAATTTGATCGTAAAATCATTCGTTAACATAAATATCTCCTTCTAAAAATGTGTGCTGAAACTCTAGTCTCTCGTGAATATAAATTTATCTTCGTACAAGAAAGTAACTAAAGCAAATTTGCCTTTCAAAGAGGTTCAGATGAATTGGTCCGCAATCTTTTGAGTTGAAAGTGTTTTCTCTCAAAGCGTTCTGTTCCGAGAACATTTTCTCTCAACCCCCTCCAACCCCCCTCACCTGACTGTTCTCTAAAGTTAAGTTTGCAATCTGAAACATGTGCCTTCCTAGCGACATTGAAAAGACAAGGGATGCGTTTAAAGAATTTTTAACATTCTCCAGCAACACTATATATAATGAGAACTATTGGGACACTTTCAACACTTAACATTTTTGTGAATTTCTCGAGAAATAAGGAGACAATTGTTCTGCAACTCTTGTTACATAAAATATATGCTTCAGCTGATATTTTAAAACAAAAATTGTATCAAGAACTTAATTACGAAACCAGCAACAAACTGACGAATCATCGTAAATAGATGGGAATAAGATATAAATTTGAGAAAAAAGTCTGTATACTGTGTGCAATAATTTATGGATTTTCGGGAAAGTATCATTTATATTTATGAAGATAACATTTCTTTCAAAAATAAGTTTTATTCGCAAGTGGTTGATTCTCCAAAATCCTATAATTATTATGTCTCAGGAACCTAACACAAGAATTGTTTAAACTAGAAATATTTTTCTTTTTTTATTAGTTAGAAAAACTTTTAAGATATTATTCCATTCTTATCAAAATACTAACTCATTTTTTTTTCCTACAAAATTTTTTGAATGACTGGAAAATTACTCTCCTGGCGTGTCCCTATAGGATTCTCAAATTTACTTAAATTATTTAAAAAAATTTCTATCGTTATTCCACAAGTTCAATTTGTAGTACTCGATTATGCATACTTAATGGTGTAAAATAACATTCTTAAAGAAATTTGATTACTTAAATACTCGATCCTTTAAAATGTCTACAGGTTTTCATGTCATTCTCCTGGCCTAGGAATAAGTTCAATTATTAGGCATTTAAAAAAATGAATTTTTAACCTGTTGTGCTTCAAAAATTGAGTGTGTAACATTTTTGCTGTCATTCTCCTGGACAACATGTTTGTTTAAAAAAAAGATGAAATTTTAATTGTATTCATAGTGTGCTGTTGAATTAAGAGGTTAAAATAGAAAAATAACATTCTTTACCTAAGTTATAATCCTGAACCTACGTAACTGACAAGTAGCAGGGAAAATGTCACTCTCCTGGCACAAAAAAAAATTACTAATCTCCGGGCGAAAAAATAAAAAAAAAACGTTCCTCTCCTGGCATTATTTATAACTAGCTGTACCCGCACGGCTTTGCCCGTAATAGAAAATTAAAAGCTCTTTTTGTTCGCCATTACACATTCGCCCACATTTACATATAATGTATGGTGAATTTTCTCGCCAATTGGCTTGTGCCCATGTTACGGTTCCACGTTATGATAATTTCGTAATTTACTCGTCCATCTTATGATAATTTTGCTCGTGAAAATGTTCTTAAAATTGGAATAGGAAAAGAACCACATCGAATTTTCAAAAAATCGCTTCAAGGTGCACACTCCCATGCTACAAACTAACTGTGTGCCAAATTTCATGAAACTCGGCCGAACGGTCTAGGTGCTATGCGCGTCACAGAGATCCTAATTGACAGAGAGAGATTCGGACAGAGAGACTTTTAACTTTATTATTAGTAAAAATAAAAGAGCACTGGTAATGTACCTTTAGTGGAATCTGATTTACTCCATACAGTTTGCATATATATTCCATATAGTTTTGCATATAGTTTGTTTTGTCATGCGATAAAAATACCATTTAATTTAGGTTACACTCGTTTCTTTATTGTTCTCTATTTTTTTTCTTTTTATTAGTTCCTAACAGAGATTAAGTATAATTTTTTTAAGCATTTGTATTTTTAAAAAAATGGAACAAAAGATTGTTTTACTAAGAAGTTAAGACACAACAAGGGTTACAAAATCGCTGTTATAAAGGCGCAGCATGGAATAAAGAAAGTCACCTGTGACCCCTACAGAGTATTATGTCATAATCTTTACATAAGTGCTGCTTAAACTGGTACTGCAAAGTAACCGAAACATGCTCCATTGGCGAAAGGTTTGATGATCTAAAGGGCTTAGGTGTAGCTTATGGTGAAAGGTATGTAGTTCAATTATGTTATTTTTAGGGAGGTTTTTCCATATTATGAAAGAAAAATTGGCAATCTAGAATCTAGATTAAACTAGATATTCTTAATTCAAATTTAAAACGATACTCAAATGAAACATATAATTCCTTGACAAAAATTTTTAAACGAATTTTTAAATGTTTATTTAAATAAAATGTCAGTAATTAATGTATATAAATACTTAATGATACTTATATTAAACTTCAAAATTCACCGTACAAACATAATTTTTAATTACTTTTCGGAATTCCAGAGAAGGAACTATTGTTGAAAGCTGAGTACTGACAATATCTTGAGAATAAATACTAATTGCATTTAATTAGATGGTGAAGCAAATACTACAGGTTAGCATTTTATTTTCATAATGCATTGTGTCTAGGGAACAAGAAAAATAAATTCGCTTCCTTTCAAACGTTTAAGCTACAAATTAGAAACTTTTCTCGTTAATTTAGTGCTTTGAAAGGCACTGGGTACATTTTAATTGCTTCACTTTGTGAAACAATTGACAAAAATGGACTTAAAAGGAACAAATTACATTGTTTATTTTAAAAAGATATGTTATTCAATAAAAACTAAGTTTAAAGTAATAATTTGCTTCTTTTTCGCTTTTAATTTCGTTTAAATTAGTAACTACCCCATTGAAAACTTTTGATTTAATTTCATTGCTTTAAATGCGAGTAATTCCTATATATTTATACTATATTTGAATGAATATTGTTTAAAAGTTTGGTTAAAAATTGATCGTGCGATAAGTGTTTACATTTTCGTTATTTATCTTCTTTACACTTTCAAATACGCAATAATGGATGATGCTCAGAGGGAAAAAAAAGCTTTTTGTGATAAAATCGATGAAAGTGTCCATAATTTCAAATATTAAACCATTTTGAGCATGTTTCACTGATTAAAATATGTTTAATAACTCTTAATGATTTCCGCTGCTCTTACATTCATTCAAATGTTATTAATGATAAATTTTATGGATACAACAAATTGAACTCAACTTTAAATAGATTGGGTATAATCATTAACTAAAATGTCGCTTCAACTTTGTTAAAATTGGTTTTCACACGACTTTCATTAAGCACCAAGGAAATAAAAATAACCCAAACTGTACTAGTATTCATCGGTAAATATTAGCAAAAAAGGAATCCGAAATATAAAACTATCCAAAGAATGCTTGACTTCATTCAATGTGCAATAAAAAAAAAGCATTCAGAAGAATGAGACAAAAGAGCTACATGTAGAACTACAAATTCAGATAATTTGTCTCATTCTTCCAAATAATTTGTTATTGCACATTGAATTAGGTATTTTATATATTTCAGATACTTTTTTATTAATCTTCAATAATGAATACTAGTACAGTTCGGGATATTTTTCGTAATTCACCTTTCCTATATATAAAATGAGTAGATAAAGTAAAAGCCACTGTATTACTGACGCCAGCTTAACATTATTACTTTAAACCTTAATAAATTGCTCAACAGTAACTAATTTAAAGCTATTGAGAAATCCATTTAATAATCATGGTTTTAATGGTCTATGACTAGGTAATTCATATTGGTTCAATAACGCTTCCTAATTCCACCAAGTATTAACTCATGTAACTTAAGGAACCGATTCGGGATTTCACTACCCATTTCTAACTCCCTGCAGTATACATTACTACCACTTAATCAATAAATACTGTCAAAGCTACGTCGATACAGATGTTGAATCTACTAATATCTCTCAATCTTCGCTTCAGCTATTTCTTAGCAGGCTGTAAATAGAAGTCATAAATATTTTCAAGAGCTGTTTCTGAAATCAAGTTATTTAGCTTGATTAAATCTTAATCATAGCAATTTGGGAAGAGATAGGAAGTAAATTAAAAATTTTGTGTTACGAAGGCATTTACGATTTTATTTGTGCTAGAGCTTTTTAGAATGTTGGCACAAGTGCGAAATAACTTTATTTCTTTAGTTTTGTGCTATGTATAGTTTTTTTCCCCAACCAGCTACTGAAATAGGATGTTCCTCTGGTTAACTCAGACTTTAGGCATGTAGGAGGATTATTTTATTTTTTTTAATCATACAACGTCCTACTTAGGATCTCAATCATCATTATAATATATTCTTAATTCATTTAATCAGTTCGCATCTTAATTCATTTTAAATAATGTATAAGCATTATCAACCACTCTTATAATTTGCTATTGATAGGAGTAGTGATCAGAACTCAATTTCAAATGGTTATGCTTTTTAATATTGTCTTTTGCTTTTTAACCGCTTTTTGTTTTTTCTTAGAAAATAAAAATCGTATGCACACATATATATATATATATATATATATATATATATATATATATATATATATATATATATATATATATATATATATATATATTATTTAAAGTCTCACTCGTAAGTGGCACACTAGGAAGTGTATGAAACAAAAACAACAAGAAACATAAGAATAATAACAGTATAAATTGAAAAACTATGCAAAGTTTAACAATATGAACAATATGAACTTTAGAATGGGCAGTAACTGCTACGTTATCAAAGAGCTGGAGCAGTTGGCATAATATATTAATTTGCAGGTTTCTAAAGAGGTCGGTAACGTACATGTCATAGTGCATTTGCATTCTTATCATATTATTATGTGTTAACTTGCCAGATTGAACGTGATAAATTTATTAAATATTAACTTTTTATAAAAATTGACGAGTTTTTTTAAATGCTGACATGTACAAGTCCAACCCCCCAGCTCTGACCTGCAAAAAAAAAAGAAAGCAGTCAACTTAACCTTTAAACAGTAGGATAAAAGTTTTAGAAATTGATTTCCATAAAATGAAGTCAAAATTAAAATAATAAATAATTAATAAACTAGTCGACCCGTGCGGAACTCCGCACTGTGCTTCGAATCGTTTCATAAGGTATTTCGCTCTTTAGGAATTTCAAAGGAAGAACATTATGAAGAACCGAAAAAAAAGTAAGCGCAGAAGAGAAGGCATGTAATTTAAAGACATCAGTAACAAAACTAGGGCTCGACCGATGGCATTTTTTGGCCGATGGGCCGATGCCGATTGTTGGTCGATTGTTCAAAGAAGGCCGATGGCCGATGGCCGATTGTTTTTCTATCAATGGCCGATGGCCGATTGCCGATGGCCGAAGCCAATGGCCGATGGTAAAAAAAAAAAAGGAAACGGAAATAAATTACTAAGATTGTCAGGGATTTGAAGGATCATTTATTCATTTCACTTTACTTCCTTTCTACGAATAGATAATTGTAATCACAAAAAAAATCAAATTTCGATTTAAATTTCTATTTTACGATCACCCAATTTGAAGTTCACAAGTTTTTTCGGCACATCTGTACGTGCATATGTACGTAAGAACATACAGATGACCGAAATATCCATTTTGAACATCTCCTCAGTTAATTATCGCAAGTTCTTGGCGATGTCTTCATGTACGTAAATTTGCGTCACTCAAAAACTTCATGAAATAGTAAGTTGAAAACTCATACGTACGTAGTATGATCCAAAAGTTCAAGGACAAGCTGTATAAAACCTTATCCTTAATAGTTCACATTACCGAAGGTATAAAATCTTACCCTTAATAGTTCACATTACCGAAGCACTTGAAGTTCGCTTCGCTCGCTAATCGGCTGGGTCACGTTGCGTGGTCGCTTGGCGCACTAGGCGCTGAGCAAATCCAGTCTAGAATTATTGTTTTAAAGCAACTGTGTGTAAATGTAATTCAATGTTTCGGCAAATAGTTTTGAATTCCAAAGAAACTTTTATTTTGTTTTCAACAGAATGGAACATACGACTTTTTCAATTTTTCCTAATGACGATTTTCAGATGTTCCGCGGTTTTTTTTTTTTTTTTTTCGTTAGACGGACGGGATAACTAATTAATAGGAGTTAGTTTCGCAGGCTAACAGCTTTACATTTAAAAGATACTTTGATGTTCTTTTTGCTTATTTGGCGAATAATTTTAAATGATAGAACAAATCGCTTCACTCGCTAAAGCGTTATTAAGCAACTGTAAATCTAATTCAATGTTTTGGCGAATAGTTTTCAATTCCAAAGAAACTTTAATAGTTTTTTTTTTTTTTTTTTTGAAAAGGTATGTACGAACTTTAGTTCAAGAAAAATGATCATTTCACATCAGGGGGAGGGGCGTGGATTTTTTTGATCCAACGTGCATACACACAGGTCTACGCACACATGCTAGCCTACACATACAGAACTATTGACACGTAACCGCCCAAGAGGAGGGACAGGAACCGTTTCTAGAAACAAGCGAGTGGGGTAGTAACCAATGTGTAGGGTCCTGTCGCAACTCGTGATTGCGAAAAACATAATTTGAATTCGAAATTTCAAAATTCAAATTAATTTTGAAAATTCGAATTTTTTCGTTTTTAATTTTTTTTCTTACTCTATTTTATTTATTTATTTATTTCAGATTAAAGGTACCATATGACCTATTCTGCATCTCTGACAACGTATATGCAAAACTTCATAATGATTTGTTGAGTAGTTAAGGCATGAAAACGTTACAAACACACAAATAAGTATACAAACTCTCTTTCACATTTATAATATTAATGAGGTTAAGGATATAATTTTTGTGTTAAGTGCATTCGGAAATCATCAAGTTGTCGAAAGTTTTTAAAGTATCTACTCGGTTCTCTTACCCAACTCCAATGAACGCTGCGTAACAGCTGCCTCCCTAAATAATTTTAAACGGTAGTGTATATTTACGCCAGTGTTAACTTTTGATAGATATTAAAGTCTAAATTTTTTAAAAAATTACAGCCCTCTATTTTACAAGTGCAAACGGACTAATTCTACTTGAAATGTTTTATTACAAAACGTATATTTCAATACTTGAAATAAAATAGTATAAGTTAACGCCACTTCCTATATTTATTATTTCCCTTAAAATACCAAAGACCTATAAACCAAAATCTCGAAATTAAATTAAAATGTTTTAGATGACATTACCAAACATGCAACATCTCACTCACCGTAAGAACAATATAAACACATTTTTCCAAAAAAAAAAAAGCATGAAATTCCGTTTCTAACTTTTGAGCAGAAACTAAAGAATATTGCATCACTAAACAATTAGAGAGACCGGAAAATGTATCTAATTTCATACCGTTTTGAAGAGTTAAAATTTCCACTGCATTGAACTTATGTTAATATTTTAGACTAACTGCTGTCTTTAAAAGTATTTGTGATAATAATATATTTAAATGTAACTAAAATTTTCGCCAAGAGCTTCGAGTTTCCTCCAATTTGAACATTAAATTTGAAAGAAAAGAAGTGCAGGAACTACTTCTTGAAATAAATGAGTTTCCATTTGATTCAATTTCGGTTGAATGCTTTTAGAGCAAACAGAACATCACTCATGGATAACGATGTTAATTTAAGCTATCATTTGAATGTATCACAAGTTAAAGGTTTCTTTTACCAAATTGACTACAATGTCACTGCGAGGCATATTTTTAAAAGTCGTTTTATGACTAATTACAACATCATAATTAAGAAGCATAGGGGAGAGTGTTGTACCTTGTGACACTTTTCATATTTTAAATTTTAACGTCAAATATTTGAACGTAATTTAAAGTATAAAAGTCACATTAAATTACCCCAACATACTTCTATGCAATATATTTTTTAAAATTCAGACAGATTGAAAATAAAATATTGCCAGCCATTTAAAGTAAAAGTTCCAAGCTGTCTCAAGGTACAACGTTCTACTGTATCTTGGGACACATCTTGTTGTACTATGGGAAAGTCTTCAGGATGCAGGAATCAGCAGTATACTTAAACCAATTTTGCAGCAGAAAATAGAAAAAATATTTTTTCCATGTTAGTGAATGAAATCATAAATAATTAATTATGAATTATGAATAATAAATTATGAATTATTACCTAACATTAAATGTGTTTAAAAGACTACATAAGATTAGAACATTGCTCATGTTCCTAAACATATCTTATTTATTAAGAACCATGCATATGTTGTACCTTGGAACGTGTCCTAAGGTACAAAATATTTGGCTGTCCCAAGGGACACTCACCACGTGGTTTAAGAAAAACCAAAACGATGGTCAACCTAGATGCACTATCATTATTTTCTCATAAGCAAAATATTTAAAGTACTACTTATTTATAACAAAATAAAATTCAATTGATTAAATTTACAAATACTGAGACAGAAAATGAATTAAAAATGAAGAAAATATTTACTTTGGAGTCATAAAATTTTCTTTCTCTCACAAAATCGTCTATTTTGCTCCATTGATGGTGATTTTTGCTATGGCACCATTTAGTGGTGAAGGTTACTATTAGAGATTACAAAAACATGGCTGCAAAAAGTAGATTCGTAGAAATTAGCAGTGTCCCAAGGTACAACACTCTCCGCTATACTAAGCAATAAATGTATTTATGAGCAGTAAATATAAATACTATAATTTTTTGCGTCAAAGCATTTTGCCGTAGAACATTTAAGTTTTATTCATTAGCTCTTCTTGTCATTCTGTGGATTTAACGAGAATAAATAAAAATGGCACGTGAAAATATTCATACCCATGTCATCTAAAGTTGTATTATTATGTAAAGGATAAGTTCGAAACAAAAGACACATTGGAAGGTAACTTGCACAAAACTGCATAAATATCTCCCTACACTTTTTTCAAATGGGGGAGGGTGGCCCAAAGCGGCGAATAACGATCAAAAATTGTAGGTTTTGGAATTTTATCGCAACGATTTTAGTTTTATTTCCTAGCAGGGTTCTTGAAGTTCAAAATAAAAAGTGATTTTTGCATTATTTCAAACCTAATATTTATTTACTATCAAACTTTACAAACATTTGAAAAAACCGCTTTGCCCTAGCAGGGAGCCCGAAGCAGGTAAGCTTAACTATTTGTGTTTTGGTACATTTTCCAATCAAGTATGAAGTTATAAATGATTAAAATAATTGACTAGCTACCTGCCGCTATAAAACAAATATATAAAAAAATTGTACTTATCCAATTTAAAGTCAGCAGATTTGTTTATAAACATAATGCAATAACTGATTAAAATAATAGACTATTTAATTGCCATTAATCAACCCACTAACAGACACCGACAATTCTGATGATATCCAGTAACAGATAGAATGAGAAAATGGTGAGCAATGGACAGAACTCCCCTTTTCTCTTCAAAATGCGCAAAAGTTCTTTATTTTAAGAATTAAAGCCTTATTAAAGTCAAATAAACATGAAACACCAGGTGACCTCGTGGTGGCTGTTCATAACCATCCACCACTGCCTTGTAAATACTAACTGGCTCATAAAATTCGCTTTGATAACACTAGAGGGTTGCACCGTATCATGGGTCGTAGCAATATCGGTTTTACCCGCCAAAAATTCTTATTACTTAAATCCAAACTTAATGACTGTCTGTTACTGGACCCTTGTCTGTTACTGGTGCTGTTACCCTATAACTTATTAATTAATGTTGCACATGATAATAAAACAATAACTATTCCTCTTTTTATCTTTTTTCAAAAAAATACATTTACATCGCTGAAACAAAATTCAAAAAATATTGATATCCTATAAACTCGTAAGTCCTTTCTCTCTACCACACGAATTCAAGGGTTTATATTAGGCTCGTTTTTGCTTCTGTCATACATTTTTGACAGTTGTCAGCTCGTCACGGTCGCATTATATGTTCTTTGTTGAAATTCTTTATTGTGGTCTTTTCATACCCCTTCAAATATAAGATCTTGAGCTATCCATTTGGTAGTATGTGAAATTTTTGTTCATATATTTGTACTTTCAAACTTTGGAATTTAATTTTTATACATTTGAATACAAGTTGCCATTATGTATCGTAATATAAAAGATCAAAGGTTTTTTTTTTTTTTTTTTTTTTTTTTTTTTTTTTTTTTTGTATTTAAAAATAATGATTTGTACGTGTTGTGAGCCTGACTGTACAGACCCACTCACACCTTGCACAGTACATCATTTTTTGAGCAGGAGAGTTGTTTTTTTTTTCTTAGCAACGGTATATTTTACATTTTGAAACATAATGGTTCTTTATAATCACACAAATAAAAATAACAACTAAATTTTAAAATTTTTGGAGTCAAGTGCAAATATATAGGTAAATATATATACACCCGTGCAAGTATGTAGATTAAGCAAGACATATTGTCAAAAACAGTATTCTGACTTCAACATACTCCCCCACCCCCACACATAAAGCGTAGTGTAAAAAAACGAGCTTTTTTTGAAAGAAAAAAAAGAAACAATTTTTGCGGAGATTTTTTTTTTCTATCAACCAAATTGAAGATAAAAGTGCAAGTCATTTAAAAAAAGCACTTGAAGTGTTCGAAACAGTAATCAGTGTGGTTTTTTTTTTTTTTTTTTTTTTTTTTTGCGAAGAAATGATCTACGATACCTACCTTGCCCTTATTTATCTTTCTCATATTTAACTTTTACCATGCAATAAAAATTATATGTATCTCACAGGTAGATATTTTCCCAATCTCCCTTACTATTAATTTCTTAATTTACTAATCATAGTCACTTCAAATAAATGGAAATAAACTGTATTTTAAAACTACGTAATGGTGAATTCAAAGCTATGGCATTAATGTATGAATTTATGAAGATAACGAGAGTTTCTATTCATTTTTAAATACTTTTAAATTAGTTATACATTCGTTTTCTCGTCCTTAAACACTTACAGTATGAATGCTTTAATTTCTTCAACTAGTGGTACACGCACGGCTTCGCCCGTAGTAGAAAATTCAAAGGTCATTTGGTTCGCCTCGATATTTACAAACATTGGATGATGATTTTCTCACCAATTTGCTATACTCATTTGCTCGCCCATGTTACGGTTCCACGTTATGATAATTGATAATTTCGTAATTTAGTAGTCCACGTTGTGATAATTTGCTCGGTATAATTTCTTAAAATTTGAATAGTAGGGGAAACCCGGCTAAAGTGGATACCCCGGGCAAAGCGAATTTTGCCTATAACTCCCAAATAATTAGTTCGCCGGCAGCCGTGTTGTCATAGCAACGGTCGCCTGTTGCCGCTCTGTGAGCGGCATACACGTCGGGACGAGTTCGCGTCACGCGACGCCAGTGACCGAACAAAGTATGTTTTGGGGAAAACAATATTAGTTTACAGAGTTTAGTGTTTCATCTATAACTTTAATACTATTTGTGACATGTTCTTAGTAATGACTAGGATTTGATGTACGATTATGTAGCTTTCAACTATCCGTAGACGACGAGTTGAGATGCTCTGAATTTTTAGTAGTTTTTAGTAACCTGAAAAATGTACCAGAAGGGCAAAGCGGATTGGGCAAAGTGGATACCATATTCACTATGCCCGCTCATGACAAGTAACTTCATCCGAACCTGGATGTTCTTCAATTTTAAGATCTCAAGACAATGCTACCATTGCAGACCGTCCTTATACTCCCATGGGACCTGAAACAACAGAATATGTCCAAGGCAATGATGTTCCCTCCGCTTCACCCAAACCTGGATGTGCTAAGAACTACTACAGTCCTTCAGTTTTACGGCCCATTTCTCAGCCTGCTAAAGCAATAACAACACGTAAGCTAAAGCTACACAGTTCTACACTCCTGACAAGTACTCCGGTAAAGGACAATCAGAAACAAAAATTTGAAAAATCGAAAGACTCATGAAGTAACTAGATGATTTTTCGACTAAAGCTTCTCAAAAGACTTTTAAAAAGATCACTACCAAAAAGAACTCTGGCACAAAACATAGGACTGCATAAGAGAATGATAAGAAAAATGGAGCAAGGAAATTTGATGATGTAAGGTGCATTTTCTGTGAGGAAATGTTCATTGAAGAAGATGATCTGCCAACGGATACAATGTGTATTTGTACTCAGTGGTGTCATAAAAAGTGTTCAGCATTCGAAAATAGTAATGATTTTCATTGTGATAACTGCAATAATTAGTATTGTAGCAGAAAAATGATTTTTTTATTATGCTCCTAAATTTTGGATATTGACTTTTTTTGGTTTAATTTCTCTGTTTGTTATAATAATTTGTATTGTAAAATTTTTTTTTTAATATGAGCCTGTAGTTTTCGATGCTTGTTTTCGTTTTAAGTTCTATTTCTTTGTTTGTAATAACTACAATAATTAGCATTGTAGCAAAAAAATGTTTTTTTAATATGCTCCTTTAATTTTAGACGTTTATTTTATTTTTAAGTTCAATTTCTTTGTTTGTAATAGCTACAATAATTAGCATTGTCCCAAAAAAATGTTTTTCGGATATGTTTCTTTACTTTTTGATGGTTATTTTATTTTTAATGTTTAGTTTTGTGGCAAATAATAATGGTGTTCGCATTGCGCTGGTACCGAATCCACTTTACCCGGGGTGTTGGGCAAAGTGAATATTTATGCCATTGTTGAAAACTGGCCTTATATCTAATAGTGTAATTAATACATATTACAACTATTACTGCATTACGTAAGTTCATTAAATGAAGAATGATTATACACAGTTGTTTCAATTTCCAAAGTAATAACTAAACGACAATAATCAAGAAAAGCTTAAGGTATTCACGTTGCCCGGGTTTCCCCTAAAAGAACAAAATCGAATTTTCGAAAAATCGTTTCGAGGTGCAAGCCCCCATGCTACAAACTAACTTTGTTCCAAATTTCATTAAAATAGGCCGAACGGTCTACTCGCTATGCGGGTCACAGAGATCCAGACAAAGAGACTTTCCGCTTTATTATTAGTAAAGAAGACAAACGTCAAAGCCATAAGAATTTTTAAAAGCTTACTATTTGTAATTGCTAGTTATTGTTAATTCTAATTAATTTTAATAAGAATTAAACAATAAAAGCTACTTAAACTAAGCTACTTAAATAAAAACATCATTTACTATGCAAATGACTAATACCACAATATGAGATGCAAAGAAAATCATCTTACTATTTAAAATAAAAATAAGTGTAAAGCATTTAAGTTTCAAGCAATTTCAAAGAAACTTCCCTTTTGATAATTGGTTTTACGCTTGAAAAGAATTTAAAACATGGCTCTCAACTGTCATACACAGAAAACATCTTCATTTAAATAATACACTTTTCAATAATAGTAATGCTAAGTTAATTACTCCGAGGATGTATAATACGATAAATATTTCTTCTGGTGTACATTATTTTAAAGTAAAATTTAGTAACATAGTTTCTTTTTTATACCTTTTTTTCCTTTTTTTTAAATCTGAAATTTCAAAAACGTAAAATCATTTTCAATATCTTAATGTAAAAAGAAATGTCCGACATTAACGCATCCTTTGAAATCTACGCCTGCTGACGCTTATTAACATTCAAATAGTATTACACTGATATGATTCGAACAATAAAAAAACCAAGCAATTAAGTGGAATGTTAATATTTTCCCTTGATGTTGGTTTTCTGTTATCAAAAGATCAAAAGACTGTATTTTATCCTTTCCATCCATTTTTAATTAAACGTAAGTTGCTAAAATATAATTGTAAAAAGAATTTTTTTCTTAAAGATAGAAAGAACACCAAAAGATTTGACAAAAAAGGTAGCAAGACAAGGAAATATAAATAAATAAGGTAAATCAGCTAAGAAAATGGGAAGCAGTTAAAAAGATAAAAGTGTTTCATGACTTTGACGCAGAAAGCTTAGAAAAGAATAATAATTTTTGTCTCTTACGTTTTGAGCCGTTTTCGGCGTGGTGATAGGAATAGATAAAAAGTGATTTTTGTAAGAAATGGTCATACCAAATAGTATATGTTACTTACGCTTGAACTGTGAAAGGCAGGATTCGTACTGTTATGATTAAACTGATGTGTTTTACTTTATGTGATAATTGGTTTTTCGACTCAAGAGTTAAACACATTCTGCGTTAAATTGGTAAGGCATAATTCTTGCTTTCTTAAATTTTTATGAAGTTTTTGTTAAGGAATTAACATAACTATAACTACCTTCAAGTTTAGAAGTTACCTATTTTATGTTTTATGAGGAATAAAGCAAAGCGAAATAAGATAACACTTATTACAAATTTTTGATTGCTTTAACTTTATTATTTTGTTTTAGGTGAGAAGTCGTCAAATTTGTGTTTCAATGAAGCATGATACTGCTCCAATCAGCCTAATCAGTTCTTAAATCAGTAAGTATTTAATTACTGTGCTTTTTATCTCAAGTTAACAAAGAAAAGGATTTTCTTAATAAAGAGTCTTAGATTTCTTTCGTTTTTAGTAACATTTTTTTCCTGGTACTGTAACAACCAATCTCCGCCTTCGAATTAAAAGTACATAGCTTTTTCCCAGAATACATGTTTCACTGTCATCCTTATATTTTCAGCAATATTTTTCTTTTTTTCTTTCTTTTTTTTCATTTCTTTTCTTTATTCTTTTTTTTATTATTATTTATTTTTTTTTAACTTTTCCTGAAAAGTAGGACAGACATTTCGCAATTAGAAAAACTCAAATATTTAGATTTTTATGCTGTGAAACATTTTAATTTCTTGATGTTATGTGTCGTTTCTTCAATTAATATTTAGGGACATTTTCGTAAAACTATGCGTAACTAATAGCTACAGATTTATTTGCTTAAATTTCTAATTAGTTTGAAATACTTTACAGTCGAGTCCCGAGTTTAGAAACATACGAACTCTTCTTGATACTGTTAAACACCATTTAAACCGTTTTAAAGCATTCCTAAACTATACATTACAGTTTCTTACATAAATAACTGAACTTATACTTTTTTTTTTTTTTTTAAATGAAAAAAGCCGTTTTATTTAACATAAAATACTTTAAGATGCGCAAAATGAATGATCAATGGGAAGGAAAGACATAAAATAAAACAACACGGCACGCACAGTACGTAGTAATAATACAATTCTGCACTATAATAGTACTGTACAATGGATATAGTAATAATTTGTTTATTACTTGTCTAATAGAAGTGATAATCAATATTTTTTGACTTATTCTTACTCTCATTTGTATAATATTTATACTGTTCCCACTCTTAAATCTCGCCGTGAACTTTTGAGTCTTCTTTTTTTTTCTATAAGGTTCTACAGAATTTAATTGATTGCTCCGATATCGTTAGTTCGATACAACTTGCTGTTCCTAGTAGAACTCTTAGGAGTCGACATCTTTTAATTTTTTTTAGCAGACGGAACTATGTTTATAATTTTTGTCTTTTTTAATTTCACAAACTTTTTAGCATTCATTGTCGTGATTTAGACATTTTTAACTTGTCATTTTACAATTTTAAGTCTTTATGTTTTAATAGTTTAAATGTATAATTGGTTTTAAATGCAATTTTTACATTGTTATTGCCACTGTAACTGGTTTTTTTCTGTTGTGTGCAATACTTTTAATAAGTAAATAAATAAATGAATAATATTCATGAATTGAAGAATAAAGATGGTGAAGAAGATTTATGCTCCATGATCAGATCGTTATTCTTTTCTAATACATTTTTTAATGCGATTGCTTCACCTTTTCTTTTAACGTTTAAATTTATGGCAACAGCCTCTCCTCCTGATCTCTTCTGTCCACAGTACAAGAGCAGCTTCCATTTTCATAATACATATTTTCTTTGCTTACACTACTGTGCAAGCTTCCCTATTGAAACAAAGTTCTGAACTTTTACGAATATTTTTTTGTTTTGACTTTTAACTGTACGTATGGAAAATTCACTCATATTTATTGAGTGCTACTGACGACGCTTTGTAGTTGTTCAAGCATATCGAAGATCTTAACCTTTTTTCTTTTTTTTGGCAGAAACCATTCCCCCCCCCCCCCCCCACTCATTAAGGTGTCATTATATTTCATAAACTTTAATAACTAGAATGAAAAAAAATAAAGATGCTGAGTGGTTATTTGATGCACTAACAACGCGATGCGTAGACTAGTTCTATTTAGTAGCCAATAACGAAGCCGATACTTTTTTACTTCCTTTTACAAAAAAGGAAGTATTGTATTCGCGAAAAAAATTTCACTCAAGAATTGAACTTGATTTCCATTTTGTTCACCCCCAAATGAATGTTAAGTTTTTTTTTCGACTCTACCATACGTGGATAAGTGCCTAAGAACGTACAGACACGCGAAATATCCATTTTGACGATTCCCGAATTACTTACAACGAGTTTTTACGTGGCGTATGTATGTATGTGCGGATGTGCGTATGTGCGTATGTATGACGCATAACTCAAGAACGGTATGTCCTAGAAATTTGAAAAGTAGTACGTAGACTTCTAGTGGAGTCTAATTGTGCACCTCCCCTTTTGGTTGCATTCGGGTGTTTTTAAGGGGGTATTTTGCCCCTTTTTGGGGGGAAATCATTAATAATTTCAAAGTTAACTCAAGTGGTGTTACAATTTGGCGGACACTTGGCGATACATCGCCAGTATTTTGGTCGTCAAATTTTGATGCCAACTTGGCGACAAATTTGGCGATTTTTTTTTTTCAAATCTGGTTTCAATTTGGCCACTGTTGGTGATGTTTAGAAAGTAAACTATTGAATCACATTAAAATTACCAATATTGGGAAATGGACATTAAATTGGAGTAAAAGGAAGCCATGTGAGGCACACAAAAGCTCGTTCCTAAAACATTCGTGTTATCGACGAGGAATCGCGTTAGCACTAAAATTCATTGCTGAAAAGTTAACAACTGTGTTGTGTGAAAAGTTAAGTGGTGACTCTACTAAAGTTATTCTTTCATAGGAATTCGTAAAAGCAGCTATGCTTAAAATTCAGTAATTAAAAACTTAGTTTAAGTTAATTCTATTGAGGTTTATTTGCCTCCATAATCTCCCTCCGCCAGCCCCTTTCCCCGGATAGTATTTTTCAGAATGACAGTTCACTGAGAATTTGATTTAATAAACTATTTAAATTCATTCAGCCGCCCACATATAAAAATGAATGAATACTATGTTTCTACATTTTAAGTCGAAAAAATCACAGTACAAAAATTGAAAAAATAGAGTAGGCATTAATGAGTATCAATACCATTGCTAGTGCAAAACGTGTTCTAACAAAAGTTCAGTTTTGAAATTTTTTGAGACTGTACAAAATCTTTTCTTTTCTCATATCTACATCTCTTATTTTCATAGCAAACGTTTTTAAACAATATGGTATCAAAAGCTGTGTCATAAATGTAATTATTAAACACTTGGTAACAATATTCAGTAAGTTACCACCCTATAGCCAGAGCTAAAGCAGAAATACATGAACGCCAGCTCGGTCAACTCCAGCCGAGGACTGCAGTTTCGTGCTTATTAGCACTCATCAGCCCGGCAATTTGATTTAATAAACTATTTAAATTCATTCAACCGTCCACATATGAAAATGAATGAATACCATGTGTCTAAATTTTAAGCCGAAAAAATCACACTACAAAAATTGTAAAAATAGAGCAGGCATTAATCAGTATCAATACCACTGCTTCTAGTGCCAAATGTGTTCTAACCAATTTTCAATTTTGAGAATTTTTGAGACTATATGTCGGACTGATGAGTGCTAACAAGTACGAAACTGCAGTCCTCGGCTGGAATTGACCGAGCTGGCTGTGTATTTCATGCACTTGGTAACAATGTTTGAATATTTTAGTTACATATTAAATCAATCCCTCAAAAACATTTTGATCTTCCAATGTGTATAATTCTGCAGCAGAATTCTGCAGAAATGCTCATTTTTGTTTCCTGAATATGCTTCTAATTTTGGTTGCTGACATATTGAATTTGTTATATCAAAAGACCTGATTTATTCTGTGTGGCCGAAAAATAAAATTACATGAAATTTTCCCGGGAATGTTATATTCAACTCGACATATTGCTTTGGTAAATATCAAAAAGGAAGATAAATACCACGTATTGGATGGATCGAATGCTACCTGAAAATCGAAGCAGAGATTGAAAGAGGAAGAAATGTGGCAGCTGTAGAAGGGGAGATAAATATACAAACAGGGTAAAATGATTTTCCCATGAAAAGAACCTGCCAAGCGTAACATCTTGCAAAACATAACAGGGGATTTTATATGCTAACGACATTTAAAAGAAACAAATGTGAGAAGATAATCTTATTTTCGTATTTGTTAAAAATGGAAAAATCAGTTATATAAATATTTCGGCCATTTCACGGGAAAGCAGATATTTTGTCCTGCACATGACAGCTCTATTATTTCATTTCAAAACAGGAAATAAACATTTCTTTTTTGCCTCAGAAGTCACACATGTATGTGTGATTTACTTGGCAGAAACTTTTTTTGTATGTTAGTTTTAAAATAAAATATAAAGTTATTCCTTGTTGAAGAAAATATCTGATTTTCCGAGGAATGACTAATACTTTGATTTGTTTTGAAAATAGCAATAACACCTTATTTGTTGGTAAAACAAAATACGTAGGGGAAAGGAAGGAACATGTGAACATGAAATGTTCTACTTAGATAACGTCAAGAAAAAAAATCTTGAAGAATTGTAATTTTATCAGTCTTCTTCACGTTATATGTTTTTTTTAAGCTAGCTAGCAAGCTAAACTGAATTATTGCTAAACATTATTTGAACAGTCAAGTAAATTTATGACAATGTGAATTTTCTTTATTTAGTTAAGAATTCTTTATACAGTCGGACCTCCGTATATCGAACTTCCACATATCGAAATTTTCTATATATCAAAATCCCACCAAATTTACATGTTTATTACATAGAAAAATTGTTTTTATGTATCGAAAAAATCTCTATATGTGGAATTTTTTTTTCGAGACATTCGTAGATTTCTTTTCCGTTTTAGACTATTTGTCTCATGAAAAATGAAGGTTAGGAAGAAAATTATGTTCACTAAAGGTTGCTACGACACTCATGTATGTTCAGGGGTGTGTAGATAGGTCGTTGTTTCGTTCTGGAGCTCTTAAATTCCCTGAAGCTTATTTCATATCAGTTGTAACGTAACCAGTAACATATTGTAAAATCAGTTTCAAAATACCCCTTTTGTCTGTTGATTATCATTCCTAGTCTTTTTAGCTGCAGTAAAAATCATTCAAGTTAAATAGATTGATTTTTTACTTTTCTCTCAATTACATTGTTAAAACGAAAATCCTCTAATGTTGTGAATCAAGTTGAATTGCCGAAGAATGAAGATGTATGAAGGCGCAAAAATGTAATTTCTGTTATTTTTTTAATTATTAACTTTCATTTAATCCGATATTCAAAAAAATTATAAATAGGGTTTCATACGCGAAAATTAGCTTTAATTCTAACGTGTTAGGAGATTTTTAGGATAAAATAAGATCGTTTCTATATATCGAATTTTTTCCGGCAATTTACTACTTCGATATATGGAGGTCCAACTGTATTTGCACGTAAGTTCTAAAGTAGATGATGGGACACTAGTGAACACACCATCTAGAGGCACATGAGAACAATCCCCCACCCGCACTTGTGAACACAACACTTAGGGACACGTGTAAACAGTTCCCATATCCACTGCGTAACATTAATATTAGTGTAGGGTATTTATTATAAATGTTACAAATGTGTAAACATTTATAATTATTATTTTTCACTATCAGTTTATAAATTTACTGTTTTTGCTCTTACTATTATTAAATTTTTATTTATTTTTTAATACTACTTAGTTTTTCAAAAAAAATTGTAACTTAATAGTTGGCGACGAATATAGTGTTATATGATATTTACATTAAACAAAAAGACAAAAATGATTTTGTGTAAATGTTTTGTTCTCATACGGTTTATTATGTTTTTGAAATTATCTTACACAAACTTAAAAATAACAAAAAGAGTAAAGGGAGAGAGAGAGAGAAAGAAAGTTTCTGACAAATAAAAAAAAATGTTTATCTGCAATCACGTTCGACTTAAATTACATTATTCTGTAATATATTCATCGCTCCGACTTTCAAAACTTCTCTCTGAATCAATTTCCTAGTTGATTGCTTTTTCACTTCAAAAATCAATTTTTGAGAGTGATTATTTCCGTGCCAAAACAAAAGAATTTACTTTTTCCTGTCTTTTTCGCTTATCGAACAGAGATTTCAAATGGTATGCAAATGTTTAGTGCAAAGTTTCTTGTCCTTGTACAGTTTTTATGAATAAAACAAACCCTTATTATAAAAGCATTTATTTGTTTATCTGGGGCATTGTTTGCTTCAAAAGCGAAAACGTTTCGTCAAGAAGTGAATGTTTTAGTTTCCAAACTCACTTTCTTGGCGTAAAAAGTTCCAAACAAATTAATGTTTAGAGTTTTACGTAATGATTTTTTGCATGAGTTTGTGTGTGTGTGTGTGTGTGCGTGTTTGTTTCTGTGTGTTAGTTTGCTTGTGCGTGTTTAAGAGTATGTCATGATGCGTTAATGATGAAACTTTTCTGCAAACTCTTCATTACTATTTTAAACATTGTTTTCTACTGTAACCATAAATTCGCTCATCGACTTTTGCAGATGTAATAGATTCCCGAGAATTGACGTGAATTATTTCATTTGGCACCACTCGCAGCAGCCCTTAACATTTGAGAATTTTGAAGCTCATTTTCTGACCAGATGAAGGCATATGAGCTCTCACGATGCGAATATGCACTAGGGATTTAAATTAGCCCAGTATTCAAGCCAAACGAAGGGCTCCTGTAAAAGCCACATAATCATTGTCATGGACGATTTTCTGCATCCAGAAGTTACACTGACTGGAACTTGGTTTCAATCCGAGCCCATATTTCGAAACAGACCAACGTTGAACCATCACACAGGGGAGTCTAGTTGTTAATATTTTATTAAAGATTTCAGTTTAGAAATTGAAAAGTTATTTCATAGAAGTTTAGTGCGTTTTTCCAAATACAGACAATTCGGTCAAATATGTTTGATCTGTGCAGTTCAATGTCGTATTTTCCAAAACTTACGCAATAGGCTTTTTTCTTGTGTAACCATGATAGTAACGGAAAAGCATGCTAAACTAAATACTATTGGCACAAAAAAACTTTTAACGATTGCTTTAAAATTCTTCGAAGTCGCTAATGATACGTGTTTTTTTTTTCTTTTTTTAAATTGTTCAAAATTGAAAAAAAAATTAAAATTGTTTTTAAAAAAATGATCTGTGGGAATGAAATGTCCTGGCCGAGGCCTTTTGAATATAAAAAAGAGTTTTTTTTTTTCTTATTTGTACCATTTCTTTAAAAGTTTTTGTAGGATGAAAACGTAGAGAAAAACAAACCAACAGACACACATTTCCGATCTCAAAACCATACCTTCCAGTTTTTGTTTTTCAATATTTATGTAATACTTCGTTTGAAATTTTTTTAGCGTTATTTTTACTTCAAATAAAGCATTAGTTCATGTTTTTTTATTATTATTTATTCCTTTTTACCCTCTTTTACGATAAAGTACACTAAAAAATAATTTATGTAAGGTTAATGTGCTAAATAGAGCAAAAAAGGAAGGCTTCTGAAAAGAAATCGATTTGTTGTTTTTTATAGGCAGCATAGTCTTAATTTAGTAAAACAAAACGCTCACCAATGGATTATGCTTGCGAGTTTTTATTTCATATTCGATTTTTTTTTTCAAACAGCTTTTTGATTAATTTTTGCCTTTCATAAAACCGAAAATTTTGTTTCAAATTAAACGCTTCTTCTGTGGCGTTATAAAAGCCTGTTCAGCATATTATTTTTTAAAGAAATAATCCTTTCAGAACTTTTCTTAGAGTTTTAATCAGCCCAAAATGTTAATATCGAAGAATGTTTCGAAAACATATTTACCTTCAATATTCAAATCAGTCTCTTTTAAGGTATAGAAATACACTGCTAAAGAAAACTCATTAATGAAGTTTAATATGTTTCGTACATAAACACCTTCTTATTTGCTTAATTACGTACTGAAGTAATTTCGCAAATAAACTTTGAACTCTTCCTATTATCTTAAAGGTGCATATTACTTCCTTCATTAAAGCAAACGAAATTCAAACTTCCACAACAACAACGTATTAAAAGTGTAATACCATTTAAGAGCCAATGTTCTGAAATGGGATAATCAACTTTGAAAATCGTTTAAAATCAAGCTTCGCTTGTGAGGCATTTTTTTGAAAATTCATTGCCGAAAGTAGACTTGATATTTTGAGAGAAAAACTAGTTTTTCCTTACAATTACTATTTTCTACAAATTTCGCAAAGAAGTTTTTTTTTTTTTTTTTCAATTTTCTCGAAGATGGATAAAGAAATTATACAAAAAAAATTAAGAGCAAAACTGTTTTGACATTTTAGAGTAACAACAAGACAATTAGTGGTCAATTTGATGACCAAACGTAATGGATAATAATTTCCAGCAAATTTCTAGCATGACAGATAATATACTTTCTAGTAAATTTCTAGCATGATAGATAATAATTTCTAGCAAATTTCTAACATGAGAGATAATCTTTTCTATCTTTTTTTTTTCATAATCAATCAAACTTTTTTGCTCCCTTTCGGGAACATTGGCATAACACGTTATAAAAAATCACTCAATTTGCGTCACTTCGTTAGTTCTATTTTGTAATTAGCAAAAGCCTCCGAATTAAAATCAACCTCTATTGACGCATTGAAAAGCGGTTTCAACTCTACCCTTTCCAGCCTTCTACCTCTTCTTCATCTCCAGTTTTAAGGTGGGAGTGAAAACGAAAAATTGCTTTGCACTTAGAAATGAAGATTTTAAAGATCTTCGCAAGTACTTCGCTCCGGACGCAATCTTTTAGTAATAAATATCCCTCCCTTGTCATTTTTAACTTTCCGGAGATTTAACCTCCAACAGTGCGGCTTCAACAAAAAAGTCTTTTGTTCAAAAGATCTCAGGACACATTCTGTAATCCTTTCATTATCTGATTTGATCAAAAGTTTTTTATTTTAAATTCGACATTAAACAGCTTGAAAAACTCAACATTATTGCTTAAAAATAAATCCTGGGCTTAAAATTGGATTTCCTTGAAATAACCTTGAAATAAAAGAAATTTTGATGTAAAATATGCAAAAATATGCAAATGGTTTTGGATTTTTTTTAAAGCAAATTTGAACAATAAACAGTTCTCTAATCTTAACATTACTTCATAAATTTCTGAAATAGAAGACAGCTTTGCAAACAGCACACTTAATCGGAAAAACAATTCATGAAATATGATTCTTTTTCCAAAAGCTTTTCAAATAGTTGAAAAGAATTGACATTAGTTCCCGCGAGGATAGTTAAACTTATAGATGTAGTATAACTAGATACACGACTCCTTAGTGGCAACCAATAGCTGCCATTAAAGGCGGGAAGTTTGAAGAATATCGAAGTATTCGGGCAAAAGTTGTTCACATATCATGAAAAGGTTATCCAGCGTTTCTCGATTGAAATGTGCAGTTGTTTGTTTTTAAAATCTTACAGTTGGCAGTTTTTTACTTAAACTTTACAGGGGATTTATCTCAATGTAGTTTTTTTTCTTCTTTCAGATACTTGCCCGTTTACTGGATGATCTCGTTTTCCCATGGCACCAGTTTCTCGCTGTGCGTCTAGTTAATACTACATCTATGGTTGAACTAGAGGGAGAATTTGCTTTGGAAAAACTTTTCTGGAAAGAGTTTTTGTCGTAGATGTGCAAAGAGTTTTTTTTTTTTTTTTGATTTGATTTATTTTTCTAATATTTAAAAATAATAAAACTGTAAAAATATAAAATAAAATGGAAAGATATTTTTTTCAAGCAATTATTTTTTTTTTCATTCTACTAGTATATTTATCTGAAAAGAGTTAGATACACTTATTTTGTTCACATTTTTAAGGGGGGGGGTTACAGTAGATTAAAATAATCATTTTAATCTGCTATTGTTATCTATACGGAAAAAGATACATTTTAGTACTATAGTTCAAACACTTTTTACACGTTTAGAAAGATTAATTACCCTATTTAAGCCAAAAAGTACCTAAGAACTTTTTATAACACTACGATAAGCGAGCCCATGTTGTTGAGCATCCCAACTAGAGTCAAAAATATTATTTTCTTCACAGGTAGAAATAATGTTCTTGAAATAAAAGAAATGTTTTTGTGAGTAAAAATAAAATATGAAGAAAAATTAACTTCCGCCTAGTGCAAAAATGAAGCCAAGTTTGTAAAAAGATAGTTTCAGACGCACTTGGAAATTTTCTTTTTGAGTTATCATCGCCTTTTTACTTTTGCTGAGGAATGCAGGTTGATAAATTATCCGAAGCGAGATTTTTCCTACCTGTATTATGCACAATCTATTGATTTCTACGGCGGGATCATTTTTCAAAGTTCGCTTTCTATTCGAAAAGAAAGTTGGAATGGAAGGAAGACGAGAAATTAAAGAAGATTGAAGAGACTTTTGTTTCACTGAGCCTAGAAACGGGTATTCACTAAAATTAAAAGAAAGTTTTCCTAGAAATCACTGTTTTTCGAGCAATTTTCTTTTAATAGAAGCTGTCAAAACTTTGAGAGATACACTGTATTCTTGTTATGTATGTAGATAATGAGGATAAAATGTTTTTTTTTTTTCTCAGTTACAAAACTCCATCGTTACACACACAGACAAATGTCAAGCGATTCTCCTTTCAATTTTGAAAAATGTTCATGGTGATTACGCACTCGCTGTCTTGTAAAAGATTTCAAAAATCAAAGTGCACGGTAACTGAGTAACAACGTTATTCTCTGCAATTTATGATTCTGCACTTTGTAATTTTGTTCATTTTACACACTCCATTCAGTTTTTATCGCACTCACGAATTTCATACGCCAGCAAAGCATTAGATTTTAAAGCGTCATTCACTATGTTTACCATACTTCATAGGTTCAGGAGAGTGTACCTGAGAATTTATTTTAAAAAACTAGCTCAAAAATTTATAAATATTTTTTTAAAAATCTGAAAATGGGTTAAAAATAAGCACTTAAATGAGATTAGAATTTTTGGGCCAATGTATTCATTTCTACCAATATACTTAACATCTTTTGGTTTTTTTAAGAGTAGATGTTGTTACGGTGTAGGTGTGATATAAAATCACGAAACCAACGAAAGTCAATGGTCCAAACCTGTGAGTAGAAACTAAGTACCGTAAACGCAGCCTACTTTGGTCCTAGGGTCTTTTTTAGGCCAAAATGGAGAAAACGATACAACGTCCTCTGTCAACCTCCAAGGCACAATTTTTTCAAGATATTTTGATATATTCCACTAGAGAGCATCCCCAAGCACTCAATTATGTATACCAAGCAGTTTCATTGATCTGCTAGTGGTTCTACGTTCCTTGTGCTAACATGTACCTTAATAATCTCTCAAACTTCTCTATGTAGAAGCAGTTCTACATCAGCTAAGAGTTTTTTAAGTACCTATTTATGAGCACTATTTAATGCTCTATGCCGCAGTATAGTTGTACTTATCATTTCTGTTTAGATTTTTTTTTTAAATTTGACAATGACAACATATCTCTTAACTTAAAAATTACGACCTACTTTGGCCCAGCATAAAAACTTGAAAACCTCCGCCAAAGAGATTTGGAAAAGTAAAAAAATAGCTAAAACTAAGACTTAAAATAGGAAAAACACAAGAAAAAAACTGGAATTCTCGGCAACAGATAAATAGAGAGATTGCAGACTCAATTCATCAGGGCTCAGTTACATAGCTTAAAATTATGGAAAATGAAGAGGAATTAAAAGTTGCAGGAGTTATAGAAAAAGGATTAACCAGTTGCATCTACATATTACAAATATTGTTAAATTTGTTGGAAAGTTTTTTGGAATTTTATCACTGTAGAATGGAACGAGCAAAGGTTTATAAAGATAGCTGTTGATTCGAGAGAAGAAGGAGCGATTGTTGAGAGCAAATGGAATACACCGAAAAGGTTTGGAAGTGGCCAAAAATTTAGGATCCTTTGTTTTTCGAATGGTGTTATCTTTATGAAATTATTCAACCTCCAAAACTGGTGAAAAGATGACTGTTCTCTGTCGGTAATTTCTGACATAATAGCAAGGTACGCACGCACATTTAAAAATAATAATAATTTTCCCTAAACAAATATGTGTGATTCAAACTTCTTGTAAAATGCATTTTTCTTTTAAACAAATATTTCAAAATAATTATAAGCACACTTCTTTATTTGGCTCTAGTTAATTCTACAATGATTTAAAATAGGGAAAACCACTTTGGGCCAACGTTACCCAAACGCAAGGCTAATATTGATCCAAATAAAAAAAAACAATAATAAAGGATAAACAATAACAAAGGGTTGTAAATAACCTGATCACTATTCAAAAATTAAATTAAGAGATCTCTAGATGCGTAAAACATGTTTCCACAGCTTGGAAATAAGCTGTGGAAACTTGTTTTATAAATAGTTACAAAATTATTGTGAAAAGAATAAGCAAAGTTCCAAAATCTGGGCCTAAGTAGCCAGCGTTTACGGTATATTAGATTCAGCAGAAGTCCATTGGTCAAATATATTCAGTAAGGGGTTCGTAACATTTTCAGTTTAAAAAAATTGAATATTTTTTTTATTTAACTCAATATGTGGAATTAAATAATTAATAAACGTAATTAATTTTTCACTCATTATTTTATTATTTATTATCATATATGAAAGAAAATAGACAATATTTAAAAATATTTATTTATCTCATGAATTCATTTCTATTCATATACTTAAAGTCTTAAAGATATCCATGTGTTTCAGCCTGGAACGGTTTTGCAGACTATTAAACTTGGAGATTGAAATTTTTCAGAAGATTATCTTCACTTCAAAGATTTATCTAAACGCAATGTAAACTGTTTTGCTGAAAGAAATACACTTCTATCGATTCTTTTTCATAAAAACAATTTAATCCGAGTTTCTCGAAAATGTTTTTGATTGTGGTGTGTATTAGATATTGGCAATTTCCTTCTGCTGCCTCAAAATGTACATCGGTTAGTTTCTCACGATTGTCTATTTTATAAAAAATTATTTCAATACTGACAGAATAAAAAAGGCAGTAACAGGAGTGGCCGACAGAAGCTATGCTTTTACTGAATAGCATAAGCATACAAAGCTGAAGGTATATTGAAGTAACAAATCAAATAAAAGATTCAATAGATACAGTTAAATTTATTAACCCATCATTATCAACTTCAACATTATAAACTTACATTAATCAATACCAGCATAACTTCTGCTTGCCAATCCCGTGATTTTGTTCACATAAAAAAATTATCACGTTCCTGAGTGAGTTTGATCCATCAATCTTTCTTCCATTCGCAGAACACTCTAGACGATTACGCCACGTAGGCTTCGCCACAGGTCTATTGATAAGCGATTTTCCATAAACAAAATACTGTGCATGCACGTCAAAAATAGCAAGTGTAACGATTTTTTATGTCGCTCTTTTAGCCTACTTTCCAGTTAAAATAACAGAAAGTATCAAAAAGCATGGAAGTAGGCTTAATGCATCTTAAAAATGTTGCTAAAAACAAAAACAAGTTAAAAATAGTTGAAATAATTTTTAAAATATTGAAAAATAATTAGAAAGTAGGTTTTTTGATATGGGGAAAACGTGTGTCTGTCGGTAGGTCTGTCTGTCCCATTCTCCCTAATAATTTTTGAATGAATACCCCGATTAGAGCAAATATAGTTTTTGTTCGACACTTGATGAGGTCTTTTTTTTTTTTTATAGCTATCTTAAGGGCATTTTTTAACAATTCAAAAACTGTTAACATAAAGGACAACACTAAAAAGTATTTTGGGGGGGAAAAACTCTCAGATATATTCTCAATTTTGGTTTCAAGAAATTAGACAAAATGTTACTGATAAAAAACGAAATACTAAATCCCGTAGACTTAACACTGACGCAAGTTGGAGATAAATGTAATGAATTCAAAGCGCAAATGTTTTTACCTCAGCTGCGGAGTAGGAAAATTAACAAATCTCGACTCCGACTCCTAGAACCTCCTACTCTGACTCTAGGAATTTTAAAGCCTTCGTCTCCCAACTCCGACTCCGACACCTTTACCCCAAAATCAGTCGGACTACCTCTCTGACTCAGCAGCATTAGCAGAAAAACAGACTCCGAGAGAAAATGACTGCCTCCGAATCTTGGAATTTTAAAGCCTTAAAGTACCGACTCCGACTCTTTCCCCCCCAAAATCAGTCTGATAATATTCAAAATGCCGCCTACAGACAGTTTAAATCAAAACTAATTTATTGTTTTTGATTTGGGATGGAAAATTTTCTCACTGGAGGCAAAAGATGGTTGTTAACGAGGGCAATGAATTATCAAAAACTTTTTTTTATATTTGCAACAGCATTTTCAGTTTCGATCAACCAATTCACACTACTGAATGAAAATATAAAAAAAAATTAAAAATGTGGGGATTTAAAAAAAAAATCGTTATTTTCCAGGCTAATTGAAACAAGTTTTTAACAAAATGGGCAAAGAAAAACTGTGTTCTGAATATTTGCTTCGCGATTCCGTTTTTCTTTCGCTTATAATAGAAAAACTATGGACAGTTTCTTTTTTTCTAGTCTCCCTCATTCATTTCACCATCTAGAAATCAAAATATCGAATTTCAAATGGCATTATAGAATTCCCTACTGCAAGATAAAAATACATTCATTGTCTGGATCTCCACGTTTTACCAAGCTGATGACGCTCGACTCAAACAACGATTTGTCTTGCTATACAGACTTGTTTGCAACTCACAAGCGGTAATTTAAATTTATGCCTAAATCTTCAACAATCTGATGAAGAAGAAATAAACTCGCTTTGGCTAGAGTGCGCTTTACTTCTTTGTTTACGTTTAACAAAATGCAAAGAGTCTTTCGCTAGGATTGAAGAGCTATCCGTGAAATAGATTTATTACTTATTCATGAAGCCCCAAAGACTGGCACAGAAAGATTTACAACGCAAACGCTTATTTTGTGCTTCACCATTAGCTATATATGGCTTTACCTGTACTTTTCAATTCAGCAAAAAGATATAGAACATAAAATACGGAATGTGTTAATTTAGGTGTTTTAGGCTGAAGCCATGTGTACAGTAAATTTCATTTGCGATTACTTTGAAGTGTAACAAATATAAAAATTAAAATTATGGTCTGTATGTGAAAGAAAAAAAAAGACTATTGTTCCTGAAAAATATATTATGAGCTGATTTTGACGTTATTAGTAGAAAAATGTTTCTGGAAGCTAAAAACTAGAATTTACTGTTTGGCCACGGATTGTATGGAATTGGCAAACATCCAGTTAAGGCGACTCCATCTGAATGAGGGGGAAAATATAAATTTTATGCGCGTATTCTGCTCATTTTAATGAGACTCTGCTTAATTTAGAGGCTAACATACATCTGCAAAATCTGACATCCCTGAAAACTAATAGATGCTTCCATTTCCGCGTGTAAACCGAATGTTTGCCTTTCCATACAATCCGTGGTTAGACAGTAGTTGATTCAATAAAAGATATTCCTCATTCCCTTACTTTTATTTCATAGTGAATCTTTGCAGCATTTCAAACTTAGATTCAGGATAATCATATATAGAAAAATCATGATTTAAATTTATTTAATTCTTCCACTCTCTTGAAATACTTTTCGAATCACGCACTAATGTCCTTATACCGTTACCATTCTATAGTAGCTAATGCTTCGTGATCCATTAAAGCCATTTGATATGCTATAGGTATCACGCCACGATGCCTAAGACTTTTATTTCGCATGATTAATGGGACTTAAAATCATCATCTGTTAAGGGTTATTCTTGAGCTTACACAATGAATTCCGTCACGATTGATCTTTAGCCTGAGAATAGTTAGTGAAAATGTATTTAGCGGAATAATCCTTTCGATATTTCTTCTTCATATATATCTGTGCAGGTGAAGAAGACATTTGGAAATCGTGCTTATTCAAATTTTAGAAATATTACTTGAATTAATGGATTTCTAATATGCAGGAAAGTAGAAATAAGGTAGGCAAAGGAAGGTCAACTTACAATCTTTATCTCTGAAATTAAGCAATATTAATCTTTGGTCTATATGCACTAAATAATTTCACTTTCATCTTTGTTTTGAATACCAAATCAAAAATAAATGAAAAAAAATGACTATAGATTATTGTAAATGGCTCTTTAAACGTGGTTCTTTTAAATTTTTAAACTTCAGGAATTCAAAATGGAAATTGTTTAAAGAAATTGCTAGAACCGTTCGAAATTTCACGGGCTGTCTGGTACATGCATGTAGTTATGAATTAGCCCCGTTTAGGGGTGGTAACTTACTGCTAAATACCCAAGCTTTGCGTTCAATTCACGAGTCAAACCGCAACCACACCATGCAGCAGACACTCGCTGGTGAGATAAATGTACTTTATCTACCAGTTTTTGGCACTATCAGCTTTAATGAGATGACATCTGCGTCCCATCTCGGTTGTTCACTAATCCAGACTGATGAGTTCTAATATGAATGAAACTGCAGTTTCCGGATGTGATAACTGGGCTGACTCTGATATATTGCATGTAGTTCTGCCTCAGCTTTGGCTTAGGGGTGGTAATTCACTGCTAATTATGAATGTTAATGTGTACCCGATTCAAAAAACAAAGACGTTGAAAATAAAGAAAATGTAGTGCGTTGTATAGTTCTTATCTAAGTGCACGTCAATGTAAATATTTGTGCATCTGGTAAAATTTTTAAAAATCTTTAGGAAGATTATGATTAAACTCATTTGGTATGATAAGACTAAAACCTTTTTAGAAACGTTTTGATAGTGCTTTTGAAACTGTCTGGCATATTCTTGACTTAAAAAACCGTGATTAATTCTGCAAAGTGATAAGAGTGGTAGTTTACCTAGAAAATTTTAAAATAGAACTTTTATGTGAAGTACTAGCTGTATTAAGAGCAGCTATCAAGAGTGCTGCTTTCTGCTATTCTTATTTTCGTTCCTAAACTATCAGGCTCTCTAGTTCAGCTTAAAACCTCCTGCTTATTTTGCTCACCAATCCCTTCGACGTTTTTGACTCTCTCACGGAGTGCCATGAATGCTGAGGCGCACTATATCGAACTCTTCTGCGCCTAGCTATTGCATGCATAAGTGGAAAATGTTAGTTCAGTAGAGGTGTTGGTGCTAAATGTTTTAACTTCCTGAACTTTAAAGCGGTTGAAACTTTACTTACGTAACTCAATTAATGTTCAAGATTTTAATTGGAATTTTTTTCAACCTTGAGCCAACAGAACTACATTGAGAGTCTTCTTAACAAAAGTATGGCGTATCATTCAATATTCAAAATGTGTTTAAGTTTGAATAAGAATTCAGCTATTATAATTGAAACTGGATATAAAGCAAGATGCGCAAAAGTCTAAAGCCATTTCTACTCGAAGTGAAGTTTAATAAGGCTTCTTAACATGCATATGGACGCTATACAGACTGCAGCAGATATGCAAGCTAATCCTCTATGTAAAAAATAGAAAAATACTTATGAGAAGCGAAAATTTTAGAGAATTACTTTATGTTATTAAGCACGACAAAAAAAAAGAAAAAAAAAAGAAAAAACAATTATTTAAAGAACCGTAAAGAGAAAATCTCCTACAATTTTTAAAAACGCATTTACCACCAAATAAGGCATCAGAGCTAGATGGATTTTACTCTGAATAGCTTCTAAAATTGAGAAATTGAAAAACCAAAATTTGTACAAATAAAAAGATAACTACAGTAGAACCTCATTATTTCAGACTAAAAGGAAATCCAGGTCGTCCGAATTATTAAAAATATGGGTTAAACAAAATAACCAACAAATTCAGCCTAGGTACATAAACAAACTACCGTACACAGTAAAAGTTGTATTTTGAATTCAAAAAAATATATATATATATAAAACTGCATAAGGGAAAATTACGAACCACAGACTACAAAACAATATCGCTGCGCTAACTCGCCTTTTATTTATATAGTGTGTGTATCAAAAAGATAGACCAGAATAAGCAAAGTCCGGTTTAATAGGTTCCGGATTAATTAGGGTTTACTGTATTCCTTTAAATTTAATGATTCAAATGCTATCATCGATGTACATGAAACACTCATTGCGTTAAATAGTTTGGACTCGGAAGATAATAGATTCTGAAAAAAGAAAGAGGCTTAAAAAGTTAATGAAATTGTTCTGACATTGTTAAAAGGTGAGAGCTCAAAGCAAACATGATCAGAAAAGTCAATATTCTATCACAGCAGTTATGCCTCAATTGCTGAGAAAAGTGAAGACCTCCTAAATAATGAGGTGTTTCTTATAAGTCTAAGAATTTAATTATTTCCGTAGCACAAACTAAGATTGAAGATAAGCATCTTCGTGCAGCTTGTAATCTTGCTGAAAAAAAAAATCTGGCTTCTATTGAGGCACAAAATACGGATCATTGGTAGGGTGTCAAATATGTGCAACCAAATCATGGGCAAGTTGGTGTACAACTAGCTGAACCGTGTAAAACTTTTGCACTTGATAGCGGAAAATTCAAGATCCGATTTTATTAACTTCATTTATTTCAAAAAACAGACGCATTGTAAACTGCTTGTTTAGTTTTCGTCTATGGCGGAGAGAAATAAACTGAAATGATGCTTTTTTTTCTACTTTTATAAAACATTAAATTTACCCCCGCCCCCCCCCCCCCCTCAAAAAAAATACACCTTTAAGAAATATTATTGATGATACTGTGATATACAGTGCTAAAATATAAAAAGAAATTCCTGATTTTAATGCAACAGAACAACTGTTGTTCAAAATCCTGTAATGACATAAGATAATATATTCTTGGAAATTTGGACCAAAATTATTCGAAAGAAAAGAAAACATTTAAAAATCACAAAAGCCATGGTGGGATCGAACTCAGGATCTTCGAAGTTTTACCAATGCGCTTAAATCAGCTAAAATAGAAGGCTTCATTTCTGGGGGCGTTATACATTAAAGCAAACCATATAAAAAACAGAATAAACCGATTTTTTTTTTTAAAGAACCGCTACAACCTTAAGTTTTCTGTTTATTTTTCGCCGAAAGCGGTAAAAATAATATTTTGATGCCGTGCTTATGAAATTTGAAGTCATGGCGTTGTCACAAAAAAAAATTAAAAAATAAAATATGCATCATTGATTTGACGATAATTTATATCACTCTTTAAAATAACATGTAGGTAATTTTACTTTGTAACTAGACTTTGCTATGACTATTTATAAATAAAGTCAATTGACACAATTCGCTTCAGTCTCCAAAAAATTTGTTTTTCCTCGCGGTCTTCGTGTAATGGTTGCAAAAATGACAAAGAAGTATAGTATTAACGTGAATGTTACACAAAAACAGTACCAAATAGTATTGTTCATAAAGAATTTATTTCTGCAGTATTTGAAAGTTTAATTTTGTACTTACCTTTTTTAAAAGATGCTCAGTTTCACACATATGCTGGTAGCTATTGTTACGTAGCAGTACGGTATTCTTTTAAACCAAATGAAATGACTTTTATTTCCTATCAGTAAAATTAACAACATTAGTATAGCTGTATGTATTAAGATAGAAATATTGTTGCTCAACTTTAAAGAAGAAGGTGGTAACTTGTCTTTCAGCAATATTGTTACAAACATAATGAAAGACATTATTTCCATTTTCAATTAAATGTTTTGGTTAAGAGGTCTGCCTACGTTCGGAGTACTTTTTTTTTCAAAAAGTTCGAATGTTGACTAACTGTATGTTTTGTACTAATGGTACCCGCACGGCTTCGCCAGTAATAGAAAAATTCAGAGGTCTTTTGGTTCGCCTGTATATTTACAAATAATGTGTGGCGAATTTTCTCGCCAATTGGCTGGTACTCATGTTACGATTCCACGTTATGATAATTTCGTATCTCGCCAATTGGCTTGTGCTCATGTTACGGTTCCACGTTATGATAATTTCGTAATTTACTCGTCCATCTTATGATAATTTTGTTCTTAAAATTGGACTAGAAAATCAACCACATCGAATTTTCGAAAAATCGCTTCGAGGTACACACCACCATGCTACAAACTAACTTTGTGCCAAATTTCATGAAAATCGGCCGAACGGTCTAGGCGCTATGCGAGTCACAGAGATCCTTACAGACAGAGAGAGATCCGGACAGACAGAGATCCGGACAGAGAGACTTTCAGCTTTATTATTAGTAAAGAAAACTGAATAGTGATTCAAAGTTGGAAAATGAACAACATAATAAGCGTTACTTCAACATTTTGGCTAAAATTTACATTTAAAAAAACTAAACCCTAACAGTTATCAATTTACATGCAATATACCAAGAGCCCATTTATGGCATCCAGAATTTGCAGATTTGTACTGGTTATGGAGTGATTACTAGTTTCTGGATGTGATAACCAGAAAGTCGGTTCATTGCATGAAGTTCTGCCTTAGCCCTGGCTTAAGAGAGGTAACTTACTACTTTTTCTCCGAGCTTTCCCTTCAGTTGACGAGTTGAACCGTACCATTGTTGCGGACTCTCACTGGTATACTGAATTTATTTTAGCAACCAGTTCTTTGGCACTCTCAGCGTTAATGGGTTTGACATCTGGCTCCAGCTCAGTTATTGAGTATTCCAGACTGATAAGTTCGTAAAAAGAATGAAATTTTTGAGTGTCATAACCGGGCTGTCAGTACAGTGTTATGCTTAAGCCCTGACTTAATAGTGTCAACTCACTTCTAATTATCAATTTGTTCTTAATTTCATTCTTTAAAAATAAGAGAAACATAAATTCTACAAATTAATGTATTTAATTTTTGCTTTTTTTCTCCAGTAGTTACTCAGGTTTTTTACCCGTACAACAGTGGCAAAAAATAGAAATATTTTAAACCATCAAAATGAATTTTAAAAGTTATTTCTAAGCAAACAAAAAAGTCTATTACTTTTCAACGAAATTGATAGAAAGAATTTCATTACATTAAAAAAAATGCAATTACTATTCGTAAAACCTTTCACCAAAATAAAGATTTTTCTTTTCCTGAGTGTAGAAAATTGTGAGAAGTAAAATTTATTTCATTTATTAAACTAAAAGTGTCCAAATAGAAAAGGTTCTTGGGAAAAGTAGGTAAGTGAATTACGCCCTGTTTCACTTCATCCACTGAAATATATGCTCGCATCTGCATCTGATGACTTTTATTGAAGTTGATTTATGCGCTTGTGGAAAATCAGTTTCGTTTTTCGAAATTTTGAAATGTTTCATTTTTTGCTAAAAATAGACGTTGCAGTAAAATATTCCAAGAAATGCGGCTGCTAAATTAGTTTCCATGTTCATACTGTAATTTGAAGCTATTACTTGCCTTTCATATCACTTTTATTGCTAAATAGTTTCCTAAAATGTTCTGGGTAGTAAAAATTCCTGGGGCCTAAAAATTCTCAGTATTATAGTTCTTTAAAAGCTTGTTTTTGGTTCTTCTGCTTCACGCTTTTCAAACTGTCATGCCTAATTTTACACTTAGTTTTATGTTATCTTATTTTTTTTCTATTGCTCACGATTCCTAGCATTTCTTTGAATTATTTCTTCTTGTTTAGACATTTAATATACGTTTAAGTAATATTACTTTTTTTTTCTAATATTGTTTCTAATAGTATGTCTGTTAAGTATTTTTTCCGCCCTCTGCTGCCTTACGCAATACGCAACAGCTGTATAAATATAATGTTCTGATACTATATCGATGCAACTTAATCTCGTTATTTTTGATTCGATACCAATGATATCATTATCGAAAAGTACGATAACATTCAGGGATCGATCCTAAAGATTGATTATGGAAAAAGTAATTATGTCTTATAATATTTATACGCATAAAAGCATCCCGTTTCAAGTAAATATCACAGAGACACATTTTTTAGATAAAAGACTGGCATAAGAGACCCCACAAATGATGTCAAACGTTTTTTCAGCATATTTAACCCCCTCCTCTTCTTGGCAACAAAGATTCACACTTCACCTTGCCCCTCCCCTTGTTCCGTATGTTATAAAAAATGTATTCGTTTTCAACTAAAATGTGTGATGTCACATTTTCCCTCACCCCTTTCTTCCCTCTTGTCACAAACTGTTGCAATTTGACGACCTACACGCTCAAAGTGTGACACCATTTGTGGGTGACCCCAAAGCGTTTTCAAAAGAAACACTTAAAAATTGAATAGACTTCAGCAAATACACGGTTTATTGATTATTCGTTACTGTTTTCTATTTATTACTACTTTAATTTGTATCATTTGTGTCTTGTCCTTATATCTTTCAATTGATTAACTAGTAATCAATGTTGTTCTAATCTTAACTGCTCGTCATGCAACATTTTTGCTTCCTTTTTACAAAAAAGGAAGTATTGTATTCGCGAGAAAATTTTCACTTAAAATTCGGCCTTAATTTCCATTTCGCTCACACCAGAATTAATGTTGCGTTTTTTTTTTTTTTTTTAACTCGACCACACGCGGATAAGTGTCTAAGAACGTATAAACACCGGAGATATCAATTTTGACATTCCCCGAGTTAATTACAACGATTTTTCTTGTGACGTCCGTACGTACGTATGTGCGTATGTGCGGATGTATGTCGCATAACTCAAGAACAGTATGACCTAGAAAGTTGAAATTTATTACGTAGACTCCTAGTGAGGTCTAGTTGAGCACCTCCCTTTTTGGTTGCATTCGGATGTTCCAAAGGGGGTGTTTCACACCTTCATTGTTAATTTCGATGCAAACTCAAGTGGTGTTATAATTTGGCGGACACTTGTCGATATATCGCCAGTCTTTTGGTCGCCAAGTTTTGACGCCAACGTGGTGACAAATTCGGCGATTTCTTTTAAATCTGGTTTCAAATTGGCCATTGTTGGTGATATTTAGAGAGTTAACTATTGAATCACATTAAATTATGAGATATCAATTTTGACATTCCCCGAGTTAATTACAACGATTTTTCTTGTGACGTCCGTACGTACGTATGTGCGTATGTGCGGATGTATGTCGCATAACTCAAGAACAGTATGACCTAGAAAGTTGAAATTTATTACGTAGACTCCTAGTGAGGTCTAGTTGAGCACCTCCCTTTTTGGTTGCATTCCGATGTTCCAAAGGGGGTGTTTCACACCTTCATTGTTAATTTCGATGCAAACTCAAGTGGCGTTATAATTTGGCGGACACTTGTCGATATATCGCCAGTCTTTTGGTCGCCAAGTTTTGACGCCAACGTGGTGACAAATTCGGCGATTTCTTTTAAATCTGTTTTCAAATTGGCCATTGTTGGTGATATTTAGAGAGTTAACTATTGAATCACATTAAATTTTCCAATAATGGGGAATTGGTGTAAAAGGAAACCATGTGATCAGCTCGTTTATATTGTAATACGTAACATTTCTTAATTGCAATGATTAATGTTTGCATATAAATGCGTTTCGTCTGGTGTGAAATATGTAATGTACTTTAAATTTACTTTAAGTGTAGAATATTTTTTAAGTACTTTGAGATTAGTACTTAAGTAACTAACATGTTTCCAACAGAAGAAAAACGTAGTGTGAGTGACAAGACATTCATACAAACATCCCGTTTTCGGGTTTTTTTGCATACAAAGTATTTTTTTTACAATGAAAAACGAGCTGATGTGTGCATCACATGACTTCCTTTTACTCCAATTTAATGTCATTTCCCCATTATTCGCTATTTTAATGTGATTCAATATTTATTCTCTAAATATCACCAACAATGGCCAAATTGAAACCAAAAAAAAAAAAAAAAACTCCGCCAAATTTGTCGCCAAGTTGGCGACAAAACTTGGCGACCAAAAGACTGGCGATATATCGCCAAGTGTCCGACAAATTATAACGCCACTTGAGTTTACATCGAAATTAACAATGATTTCCCTCCAAAAAGGTGCAAAAGACCCCCTTAGGAACATCCGAAAGCAACCAAAAGGGGAGGTGCACAACTAGACCCCACTACGAGTCTATGTACCAAATTTCAACTTTCTAGGACATACCATTTTTGAGTTATGCGAGATACATACGCACATACGCACATACGCACATACACACATACGCACATACATACAGACGTCACGAGAAAAGTCGTTGTAATTACCTCGGTGATGGTCAAAATGGATATTTCGCGTGTCTATACATTCTTAGGCACTTTTCCGCATGTGGTCGAATCGAAAAAAAAACTCAACATTCATTTGGGGGGTGAGCAAAATGGAAATTAAGGGCGATTTTTGAGTGAAAATTTTTTCGCGAATACAATACTTCCTTTTTTGTAAAAGGAAGTAAAAGGTTCATTTGTAACCCCGAAACACTTGTCCGCAACTATTGCTGTTACAGTATTTTTAACGTTGATATGTTTGTAACTCAATATAAAAAGGTAAACATTTTCTTTATAAAGTCGTTATCTCATATGTAAGTCTATATATGTAATGCTAGGAAACCTATTTGGAGGGGGAGCAAAGATAGGTTAAATAAAAAGTTATCAAAACTAAAAATTTACACTAAGTTTGGTTGATTCAAATTCAAATAACATTATTGCGTTTTGTTAATTCTTTTTGAAGTTTCAGCGAAAGAGAGTACCAGCCTCATCATTTCTGGAATACTTAATAATTAATAAAACAGTTATAATTTATAAAAGTTTTAAAATGATAATTTTTTCATGCAAGAAATATTTTATTTGCAACTGTGACTAGGAACAACAGTCTTAATTTCGATCTAACTTTAATTTTAAAAATATACGTATAATTTCAAAAATAGACGTATTTACTATTACACTTTAGGGCACGCGAATTTTTAATACACATTAGTTATTCTTCATGAACTAACCTAAGCTCTCAATATTTAATGACTTGCAATAGTCAAAAATATCTCCACAGATTTTCTTTTAACATACTTCGTTCGTCAATTCCTAATGAGTGCAGTAACTGTTTCAAAATAATGGGATTTTGCACAAGTGCATCTTTTTTTGGATAAATAAACAAGGTAGATATGATGCTGTGTCTTACACGTTCAGCCTTGTGAATACAAAGTTGATGCAACGAAACGTTGTAATTTCTTTATCTTTAAAGTCATGGAAAAATTATTAACTTGACAAGCTAATGCATCTTTGATTCGATATTTAAATTCATTCAATACTTATGGTAATATCTCTTGGTATTCTCTGAATATTGATAAAATCGATTCTTTACAGTATCAATACAAAGTATCGAAAAGCAGTTGCTATTGGAACCTTCCTTCCTTGCATAATATTTGATGACTGGAGTGGACACAAACTGTCAAAATCTTGCTGTATAGATGGAAAATACAGCCGTATTTTATAATTATGTAATTTTTCTCTTTATTTTTAATGGAACATTTTTTAAGTACTTGGAAGATTTATCTTGACTCTATGAAATCACGGAGATATAACACAGGTCCCTAAGATTCCATGGAATATAGTTTAAAAACCATTCTTCTACAACACGTGCCATTTTTTTACTTTGGTCAATTTGTTCCAACTCATAAATTATTGCTATTGTTGTCTAAAAGTACCTTTTTTTCTAAGTTTCAATGAACAGCAGCTAATCTAATACTATATTTTAACTAAAACTAAAACTTTGTCAATTTTACTCAAAATAAAATTCACTTCTCTATACCTACTGCTTCTACTTTGTAATATCATTGATTGTACCAAGTATCAGAAGGAAAACAGCATCCGACGTCCCTGCACACAAATAAAGCGCGCACCAAAAATTTCATTAAAAATATCTCAAATGCAACTATCTTTGTATTGTATTTAATATTATTTCAACAAAACGATAATTATTGCTTATTTATTTAAGCGCATTTTAAAATACAACAAGGGAAGAGCGCATATTCTAACACACCATTTCAAAAGCATTCAAATGCAAACAATAACAATTATGAGTAATCTAAATAAAATTCTTGAATGACAAAAAAATCTGTAGGGATGTTTCATAATTGTAGAGTCTTAACAATGAAAAATAAGCCTTTAGACGATAAATTATTTGTTTTAAAGCAACATACCATTATTTGCTCACTACCCGCATTGGATTTGCTCGATATTTTATTCGTGTGCAAAAGTTTTGGGCCTTCCTTTATAGTTGATAACATTATTCACATAAACTGGGAATAAACAAATATGCCATTTTTTTCCCTGACTCTTAGTTACATAAAACGTGGAAAACAAATTAAAGAGATTATATGGAATAAACTGAAAAGATTATTACGTGTTATTGTCTAGTAGCTAATAAAAATAAAACAGCAAACAGGACAAAACCAATTATAAGAAGAATCAAATGATAGAATGATAGAGATATGTTATTGATAGTACCTAAAAATCCAGAAATATCCAAAATGTTCCTACATGCTACTCTAATGGTTGGTCATAACAGTTCAAAGTTATAAGTAAATGTGAAATAAAAAAGTTCCGCAACAAGAAATACAGTTGAGCCCGCTTATTAGAATATCGGTTAAAGACATATCTCGCTTTATGTAATAAAGTTTGAATACATCAAAAGTTAAAATTCTTTATTTTAATCCTTGATAATTAGGCCAGTGCCAATAATGTTTGAGACCAAAAAAATTTAGAACAGGATAAAACCAGTTCGAAAGGTAAGAAAATCTAAGAACATTAATAGGAAAAATAAATTACGGGCGAGCTGAGTTCGGGAAGGGGGGTGTAGGGGGCTTTAAGGGGGGGGAAACGGTTTATCACGATTTCCGGAAAAAGTAAGAGTCCTATCGAAAAAAACTAAACTGCAAAGTTGTTGGTAATAAAAAGATCTACAACTTTTGCGTTTGCACTTTTTTTCTATAACCTCAAAATATATGCGAAAAATTAAAAAAACCGACTTTTTGTTTTTTTATTTTTATCTCCCACAAAAAAAAAAAACTTTTTCACTAAATTAAATAAAAAGTTACCTTATTATGTCCCAAATACACTGTAATTTTTTGGATTTAAAATATTTATTTTTTCTCCTTATTTTGGTTCAGTAGTAAAAAAGCATCAGAATTTTCAATCAAAAATTCTCACGTCAAAATATCTGTTTTTTTTTAAAAAATCGGAGCAAGTTTTTTTCGTTGAAATCTCTACTTTTTGATGGTATAAAAAACAATATACAATACTATGGAAATTTTTTGCAAAAAATGAAGAAAATCAAAAAAACTCGAATTTGAAAAAAAAAATCATCACTATGTAAAATTTTAAGCTATTTATTAAATTAACAGCAAACACAGTAATTAACAGCAAACACAATTGGAAAACTGATTATTTTTCATAATATTCAAGGTTACACAGTTCGAAATTGCGGAAATTACTCATTTATCCCATCCTACAGTGTAGCTTGCTATTCGTAACTCCAAAAAACTATAGGGGGCACAGCAGACACCGTCTAATGGTGGATGAGAAGGGTATAAAACAAATGCATGCTGTAGCTTGATTTTTAATTATTTTAATATATTTTTATTTTCAGTTTGTGACAATGTAACATGGAAAATTTCATTTTTCGAGTAATTAAAGTGTACATTTTAATAAGGAGCTTAAAATTTTTACATAGTTATGACTTTTTTTTTTTTTTAAATTCGAGATTTTTGATTTTCTTCATTTTTTGCGAAAAATTTCTATAGTATTGTATATTGTTTTTTATACCATCAAAAAGTAGAGATTCCAACGAAAAAAACTTGATCAGATTTTTTAAAAAAATCAGATATTTTGACGTGAGATTTTTTGATTGAAAATTCTGATGATTTTTTACTACTGAATCAAAATAAGGAGAAAAAATAAATATTTTAAATCCAAAAAATTACAGTGTATTTGGGACATAATAAGGTAACTTTTCATTTAATTTAGTGAAAAAAAAATTTTTTTTGTGGGAGAAAAAAATAAAAAACCAAAAAGTCGGTTTTTTTTAATTTTTCGCATATATTTTGAGGTTATAGAAAAAAAGTGCAAATGCAAAAGTTGTAGATCTTTTTATTACCAACAACTTTGCAGTTTAGTTTTTTTCGATAGGACTCTTAGTTTTTCCGGAAATCGTGATAAACCGTTTTCCCCCCCTTAAACCCCCCTACACCCCCCTTCCCGAACTCAGCTCGCCCGTAATTTATTTTTTCCTATTAATGTTATTAGATTTTCTTACCTTTCTAACTGGTTTTATCCTGTTCTAAATTTTTTCGACTTTTTACCATTTTCAAAGCTATTGGCACTGGTCTAAATGGAATATACCGCTTTATAGAATAATTTTTCCAAGCAAATTAGCTATTAAACTAAGCGGACTCGATCTTTTTTTTGTCTCAATTGACATTTATTCTTTTTTCAAGTTCTGTCAAAATTATAAGGTAAGAGCGCCAAATAAGGCCAATTTATGGCTGAGGACCTAATGCCTCGGTCCAGTATTTGAACATTAACTAACTTTGAACAACTTAAGCAAAAAAACTATCTATGGGAAAAATTAACTGTAAATTATATTTGCCAGCAGTTTAACAAAGAAAAAATATTGAATTGGTCTTATTAGGAACATGGATCCCCGATAATACTCTGAAAAAAAAAATTGCCAAAAAGAACTATTAAGCTAAAAAAAACGAGCTGATGTGTGCATCACATGACTTCCTTTTACTCCAATTTAATGTCATTTCCCCATTGCTGGCAATTTTAGTGTGATTCAATAGTTTACTTTCTAAATATCACCAACAGTGGACAAATTAAAACCATATTTTTTTAAAAAAAATCGCCAAACTCGGCGACCAAAAGACTGGCGATATATCGCCAAGTGTCCGACAATTTATAACACCACTTGAGTTTACATCGAAATTAACAATGATTTCTCCACAAAAATGGCAAAAGATCCCTTTGGAAACACCCGAATGCAACCAAAAGGGGAGGTGCACAACTAGACCCCACTAGGAATCTACGTCCAGAATTTCAACTTTCTTGGACATGCCGTTCTTCAGTTATGCGACGTACATACGCACATACGCATATACGCACGTACGCACATATGCACATACGCACATACATACGTACATATAAACGTCACGACAAAACTTGTTGTAATTAACTCGGGGATCGTCAAAATGGGTATTTCGGGTGTCTATACGTTCTTAGGCACTTACTTATCCAAATCTGGTTGAGTCGAAAAAAAACTCAATATTCATTCGGGGGTAAGTAAAATGGAAATTAAGGTCGATTTTTGAGTGAAAATTTTTTCGCGAGTGCAATACTTTCTTTTTTGTAAAAGGAAGTAAAAAAATGGAACAGTCTTTATTGTCAGTATAAAAACGTATCAAATTACATCTGATAAACTCAAAAACATTATCGAAAATTCCATAATTACTTTAATGGAAAGGCTAAAAGTCGATACTCACATTCGGTGCACTGTTAAGTCGTTCTTTTCCTTCTTTCTCTTTTTTTTTTTTTTTTTTGGAACAATTCCTGCTCATCGTTCGTGCATATAGATGCAGCACCGGATCATATCCTCCATCCGATCCTTTGGTGTCTTAACAATAACAGCGGAGTCCTAATAATGCCAATCATGGCCTTATTGGGCTACAGTCTACTTTTCAAATCACAGAAAAAAAATGGCAGTAGACAGCGAACTTTTCCTTTTTAAATTCGTCAACTAAATAAGCAAGACTTTTTTTTTCTAGTAAGCTTCAATGAACCATGAAGAAACAAAATTTATTGTTAAATAAGATCAGGCCATTTTTTCAAGACGATTATATCACGACTTTCACATGACGATTATATCACGATCTAGCTAGCTTTCGCAACCCTATTTTGGAAAAGGCCGGAGATGGCCGTATTGGTTTACATGGTCTTTTTTGGCGTACCCACCTTAGTGTAAAATCATCTTAGGATGATTGTCAAAATAAGCAACCCTCACAATAACTAAGAACTCCCATGAGTTCTTAATATTTTCTAAAAAAATAGGTTTTAGGCCATTTCATCCGGTCAGTTTGCATCAGGTCTCAGCACCATTGAGAGGCTCCACACAAAAAAATCTTATATTATTAAAATCTGAGCGTGTGTATCTATGTATGTATGTCCAAGTTACTTCTCCCGAACGAGAGTGAACTGACCATCGAACCGGGTATCGATAGATTCGTAATCTTCCCGTCTTCATGTTGGCTGTTTAACATAACCCTCCGATAATAATTAGAGGAGATATCAATAAATAACTATTAATTATGACACTTTTCATGATTTCTACATAAAATTCTATTTTTCGAAGGCTTTCTTCCATTCAAATTATTATTCAGTGCTTCCACTCAACTTTCCGTAACAATGCTTTCATTAAAATTTATAGCGTGAAGAAAGTTATTGAGACGAAAGATCTGTTGGCATTTTTTTTCTCGAATACGAACAAATAAAATTCTGGCTTTTGTTTTAAAGGCTTTTCCTCTAATCGGTTGATTTAAAATGTTTACTTCTTGGTCATTTTTCAGCAATCTGCCGCAAAATTTTACTGATTTTTTTTTTTTGTTCAAGCCTGAGTCTTAAATATGCGTCACTTGACATAACTTTGATTTTCGAGGTAGACCGTGCAAAGCCGTGCGACGCAGGTAGAATTACAATTATCATTTGACGAGAATCAAAGTCAGTACTAATTTAACACTGTTGAAGTTAGATATCTATGCCACTAAGTTCTCTCATTGGAACAAGTATATATTAATTACAAATTATTTGAATTCAGTAGAAATATCAGAGCACTGTATTTGAAAAAATCAAAATTTAAAATCTCTAAAGTTTTTAGAAAACCCGTATTCGAAGCATTTCTTAATTAAATATTATTATTTAAGCAATTTTGACTGCGTGAAGTAAAGGAAAAAACATTTTTCATTTGTTACGCGTCAATACCTCTATTTAAACACTTTACTTTAACCTACATTTAAAAAAAAAAGCATCTTTTCAAACTAGTAAAATTTTATCGCTTTTAACAAGACAAATTTTCCTTTCCAACATGATTCTAAACTTCGTTTCTAAATAAGCGTTATTATGGAGCAAGTTTTACGGCTTTCTTTCAGTGAGAGGTTGTTTTAAAAAATATTTTAGACACATTTCCATGACAAGTGGCCTGCTCAAAAATGCATCTTGTGTTAGTTTTATGATGGAGACTTTGAGGAGAAAAAATTGAATTTAAAGTGGTGGCTAAAAGGTAGCCACAGGAATGGATTTTTGCAGCATGGTTTTTTTCATTGTTCCATCAATGCATATTTTAAGCTCTTTGAAATCTTTTTTCTAGAAGCCACACACTATTTAAAATAATGTCTAGAGGGTACCTACAGGAATGAATTTTTTATCGATATATTAAGACATCATAAAAAAAATCATTTGATGCTCCTTCAGAAGAAAATTTATTTTATTACGTATTTAAAATTTTAAATCAAGTGTAGCATTTGCAATGCTGAAATATTGTTAATATAAGTTATTTTTAAAAGAAAAAGAAGCCTATGCATTTTTACGTTTTATTTTTAAGGAAAAAGGTCATATTTATACCGTAGTCTACAGTGTAAATAGAGTTATCAAAAATAAAGTTTTAACATTAAAGTAAAAGAGGCGTAGAATTATACTAATTTCACAATGTCTTAAGGGTAAAAAAATATTTTAAAAATGCTTAACACTAGAAAGACTGACATTTTCTGTATACCTAGAAAGACTGAAGGGGCCAGTGTGGCCCCTACCCATTTTTGGAGTGAATTCTTTTAAAAATTCTTCCTGAGGGAGTCCACATGCCTGATACACCTTCTTTCATGACTAAATAAAAACTTAGTACTTAATTATTTTTAGTTTTTCTCTCTATGCTGGTCAAAAGGTTGAATTAGTTTTCCTTTCTAAGAGCCACCGTTAGGATGGTAAGCAGTCGGTACTGTTTATAGCATTTGGATATCCAATCGGCTGCATAAAGAGGAAGTTACAGGTTAAACTGGAATGAATTACATTTTTTTATGCTACAACAATTAGGAGAAAGGAAAAAAATAAATTTTTTAATTGTCAAAATGTTTAGGGGCCACTGTGGCCCCTCCCGTCTTTCTAGGTATAAGGATCAATATTAACAGTACTATGAGGCGAATGATTAAATGATTAAACACGCATTCAAATAGTGTCATATAATAAAAAGTCAGAAAATTCCATTAAGTTCCGTTAGATATTATCCGAGTTATTAAACAACAAACTACGCGAGGGGCCACACAGGCCCCTCCGTCTTTCTAGTGTTAAAGTACTATATTATCGACGAATGAAAGACTGGTGCAATCTCACAATACGAAGCGTAACGCTCTTAGCAGTCTCCATTCCAAATCCTCAGTAAATTTTTATTTTAAAATACCGTTTCCGTCATTGTAAAAATTTCTACAGCCCATCAGACGACATACAATGTACAGCAAAATCAATTTTTCTGTAATATATGTATCCAAAATAAAAAAAATTTGTTTTCAATTAGTTCCGTTTCAACAGTCTTTGTAAACATTACCATTAAAACGAGCTGATGTGTGCATCACATGACTTTCTTTGACTCCAATTTAATGTCATTTTCCCATTATCGGCAGTTTTAATGTGATTTAATAGTTTACTCTCTAAATATCACCAACAGTGACTAAATTGAAACCAGATTAAAAAATAAAATAAAATAAAATAAAATAAAAAATTAATTTGAATTTTGACATCTTGAATTCAAATTATGTTTTTCGCAATCACGAGTGTGTGTGTGGGGGGGGGGGATATGTGTGTTTGTGTGTATGGGGTATGTGTGTGTAGGCATGTGTGTTTGTGTCTGTGTGCAGGCATGAAAGTGTGGGTAGTTTTGTGTGTGTGTGTGTAGGTTTTTGTGTGTGTATATGTGTAAGTGTCTGTATGTATGTGTGTTTGTGTGTGTAGTTGTGTATGTATGCGCGTATGGGTTATGTGTGTGTAGGCATGTGTGTTTGTGTCTGTGTGCAGGCATGAAAGTGTGGGTAGTTTTGTGTGTGTGTGTGTATATGTGTAAGTGTCTGTATGTATGTGTGTTTGTGTGTGTATGTGTGTGTAGTTGTGTATGTATGCGCGTGTGTGTAGAACATGGATGTAACCTGGAGACGGCTTTCGCTATAGGAGCAGCATCGTGAGGAGCCGGTCCACGGTGACAGGGTGCAGAGGGTGGCGGTGGGAAAAATGATAGGACATCAAAACAGTCAAATGAAAGCAATAAGCAATCGTAATTGCTCAATAAATTGTCCCCCAATCAAATTTGTCCCCAAGTTGGCGACAAAACTTGACGACCAATAGACTCGCGATATATCGCCAAGTGTCCGCCAAATTATGATACCACTTGAGTTTACATCTAAATTAACAATGATTTCCCCCCGAAAAGGGACAAAAAAAAAACCCTGGAGCATTCGAATGCAAACAAAAAGGAAGGTGCACAACTAAACCCCACTAGGAGTCTACGTACCAAATTTCAACTTTCTAGGACATTCCGTTCTTGAGTTATGCGACATGCATACGCACATACGCACATACATACGTACATACAGACGTCACGAGAAAACGCGTTGTAATTAACTCGGGGATCGTCAAAATGGATATTTCGGGTGTCTGTACGTTCCTAAGCATATATCCACGCGTGGTCGGGTTGAAAATAAAACTCAAAATTCATTCGGGGGTGAGCAAAATGGAAATTAAGGCCGATTTTTGAGTCAAAATTTTTTCGAGAATACAATATTTCCTTTTTTGTAAAAGGAACTAAAAAACAACATTGGTCTCTAAAAATTGTAAAAAGTAAAGAAAGAAAAGCCTCCCGAAAAGTCAATGTTAAATTGACTTAACAATCTATAGAAAATTTGATTTTACAATAAGAATAGCTTTTCTCCTGCATAGCTTCGATCGTCTGCCATAGTGATGGCAGAGGAGAGCAAATACACGTTAACCGTTAGATGGCTAGCAGTTTACGAACATTTGTCAGCTAGTTGTCTGGATTTACAATTATTACCGAAGCTAATTGATATTGTATGGCTTGTAAAACAAGCTATACATTTCCGAAATTGAGGTGTTGTGCCGAAAATCTGCAAAAATGAAAGGTATTAGGATTAATATGAGTATTGTGTAACGTTTACACAACGGAAAGTACACGAAATCCCATCCACGGCCTAAAGAAAGAGGCAAAAGATGTAAGCCATCAAATAATGCAAAGCCTAGCAGTAATTCCATGAAAATAAAATAAACAGCGAAAAAACTAATACTCACAAGAAAGCATCTGCCCAACAGCACATCAGAATATTCTATTTAGTAATGCACAATATTCTGTACCGGAAAGAAAAAAAAAGTCCTAAGTTGAGGGAGAAAACTAAGCACAATTTAAAAAAGCTGTTAACTTTCCAAGAAAACTAAAAATTTACCAGTATAATCTAACCTACTGTTAACTTTTTGGTGTCATAAACCCAAACAAGTATATTATTATTGAGCAAACACGATTGCTTATTCTTCTCACTTGACAGTTTTGAATTTCTATGATTTTATTTTCCCCCCGCCTCCCTCTGCAGCACCACCGTCGACCGGCCGCCTCACGATGCTGCTCCTTTAGCGAAAACCGTCTCCAGGTTGCGTCACTTACTTGCCTACACTTACACATACACACACAAACACACACACATACACAAGCATACATACAGACACCTACACATACACACACACAAACACATTCACACAAAAATATACACACACACCCACACATAACTACCCACACATACAATCCCCCTCCCCCGAAACAAAAACACATACCCACACACACACAAACACATATGCCTACACACATTTAATACCCCCCACACACAAACAAACAGACCCCTCTCCCACGCACACAAACACACACGCCTACATACACACACACACTCTTGATTGCGAAAAACATAATTTGAATTCAAGATGTCAAAGTTCAAATTATTTTTTTGTTTTTAATCATTATTATTCAAGTTATCCAAACTTAATTTTTTTAACCAATAAACGTGAATTGCGATAAATATAGATCGTGATGAATATAATTGTTAATTTCCTACCTTTTGGAATTTGGTAATTTGTCTGCAACATAACTAAAAGGAAGCTGAAACTACCTAGTCTGCTGTTACTAAAGCTTGAGGAAAACATAAGGTTTTTTTTTTTCCTTTTTGATGGGCTACATGAAACGAAATCGTTACATTGCTTAATGTCGACATTGACGTCTTAGTAGAAATATATATATGCCAAAGGAACGTTTTGACTCCCGTGGGGAATGTAAGTACTGAAATAAATCTTCTAATAACGAATGAGGTTATTTCGGCGAATTGATCTGCACTCACTTCTCGTACATCAATGAGCAGCATTTGCTGCTTTAAGAATATTTGGTAGAATAGTAACGTCGCATTTTAGTAACCAGGGAGTAAATATTTTTTCTTTAAACCGAAACTTTACCTCACAAAAAATAATTTTACATCTTTGTGTAAAAGACTATCGTCAAATTTATGTGATCACTGATTGATAAACTAGAACAGAGTTTCCAAAACTGTGGTCCGCGGACCACTGGGGGTCCGCGAGTCCATGCCAAGTGGTCCGCTGTGATATCCAGCTAAAACGTTAAATATAATTGAGATTGAAGAACGAGTAACGGTATTTTACTTCAAAAAGAAAGCACATTTATTAGGAATAAAAAATGTTCTTGCTTAAGTATATGCAGGACGAATCAGCTCCCTCCCCCCCCCCGGAACTCAACACACAACACAATAATTAATTTTGTGTGCATGATTTAACACACTTAAATTAGGCTAACAGTGTTTTGTTCACTAACTTCAAAAGCTCATTTTTATTAGTAAACTTGTTGTAGAAATTTGGTGATAACATTTGTATTCCTAACTGAATTTCAAATAAAATTTTACTTCTATAACTTAAAATAATAATGTAAGAAATAAAACCAGGCAAGAGCTCTGAAATATATGTAGAACAATGAATAAAAAATTTAAAGGAGAAAAACGCGTAAAAATATATTAGAAAAAAATACGTTTAACTGTGTCGAATCAGGTTTTTTTTTCTTTCTTTTTCTGCGCGCGCCGGGGGGGGGGGAGGGAGTCCGCGAAGTTCGTAATTTTTTCGGAGGGGGTCCGTGGAGGTCTGAAGTTTGGGAACCTCTGAACTGGAAAATTATATTATAAACTCGTAAGCTTCACTGAAATTTTGCTTCCATTAGGAATTGCTGCGGAGAAAAATGATCGACTCCGGCTCCGGCTCCAACTCCGGGAATTTTTGGAGCCTTTGACTCTGACTCCTTTACCCCAATATTAGTCCGACCCTGACTCCGCAAGCACTGGTAAAGTTTATTACTGGAAAAGTTTATAAAGCAGTTCAGAAAAGTTGCGATAAGAATTTTTATTTTATTCCTGTTTTTGACAAAAAAAAAAAAAAAAAAAAACAAATCATAAAATCCCTGTAACTTAACCTAAATGAAAACTCTTTTTTTTTTCTTTTTTTCAGCATTCAATAAATTTTTCACGAATCTGCTAAGGTAGTTATATAACGGGGAGTGTAAGTATTTTTTAAAAAAATTTAATGGAGCTCTTCCCAATTCAAATCGTTACTTAGAACCTCTTTTTTTTACTACAGTTTTAATTTTTATGCCATTCAAAAATGCTAATGTAGCATTTTTCTCATGTAAAATCTATCAAAAGGTTTGAAATTTGATGCTGCTAATTTAACTAGAACAGAAGCTATTTGTGTTTTACCTTAATGCCAAAAAGCTTTCCTCGGCAGTGCAGATGAACTTTTCAGAGCTTGAAATTTTAAGTATAAACTTTAAAAACCTAATTAAAAAAACTAGAACCCCTAGTGCTGCATTCACTTGGGCAATGTTATGAAATATAGCTTATAACATTTACTTCGCTTGAAAAAAAATAAAATGGCAGTGTTGTAAACAACTTGCATCATTCAATTATTCTGAAGCTAACGTTTGGAAGCTATTTTTAAAGTTGTTCAAAGAACCTACTTTGAAAAAAATACATTTTATATTATAACTAGGGATTGCAAGACCGGACCAAGAATTCAATACCGTTATTCGGTATTTTTAAAATGTGATACCGGAATACCGGTAATTATACCGGTATTTGAAATTTATCAAAAAATGCTTGAAAACCTACTATTTCGTTGCTACATTTTATAATTTTGTACAAAAGTTGTATTATTTATGAAAACGTAGTGTGACAAAATATAATAGGGAGGAACAGATGCCACAATAAAAAATCAATAATTGTAAAAAAACTTAATGCATCTATTGAATTGTCTCTAACACTGTACAAATATTCCGAAACGTTACTGAGTATTTCCGTGTAACGTTTCGGGATTGCAATGATTTTTATCGACTTCCTGGAAATATAAAGTATTATTGTCAAAAAGTTTCCTGAATTGCTACAAGTTGCACGATGCTGACTCTGCTCTGTTGTGAAAAATATTTTTAGCTCCTAGTTTAAAGATTAAATCAGCGTATTTATAAAGTATCGGCTTCGGTTCAAGGACGGCCAATGCTAATTTCTATTTTCTATTCTATTTCTATTCAAGAGTCACAACTGACTACAACTGTATTTATGTCGAGGTCTGCATACTAGTGCCTTGCCTCCATTATTTTATATACCGATAGATGGCAGCACCATCACCGGATCGAACAGTTAATGAGAATTTAGAACTAGTCCAAGAGCTAATAGCTACCTGGTACTAGCACCCCCAGAGGTATCGTTTCACTTGGAGGACATTGAGACCACGAGCATATTTAACGTCGCCCAGTCCCCTTTAATGACGACGGTGGGTCTTCGACCAGCGGGGATCGAACCCGAGCCCCTCCGGCCCCGAGTCCAATGCCCTACCGATCAGGCTACCACGGCCCCGCCAATGCTAATAAAGCTCCCAAAGGGAGCGAGATAAGTATGAACTACGTTGCTTTGCAAGAACTGCAAGCGAGTAAAATTCTCGATAAGTACTTGCAGTTCTGGCTTTGCTTTGGCCATGTTTGCAATGCTGCTTATGGAATTTTTTCAATAAAGGAGGAAGGTGCCAAGCTATTATATGATGTCTACCTAAGTTTACTCTAAAGTTCGAGATACACGAATGGCTTCAAACGGGAAGATTTCTGGATTTTTCAGGAAGGTTACTGAATTTTAGCGGAAAACGTTCCTGGTTTTTGCGAGATATGGTACTGGCAGAAGTTGGGCACATCAGCTGCCTATTATTTTCCAGGAACGTTTCTGAATTGTTTTTACAGTAAAGCCGGGAACTTATTTTAGTGCTAAACTTTCCTACAGTTGAAAATAATCTTTCTGAATTCACGCAGGTTGGTGGTACTGGTAAGAAAGCGCGATGCACCTCCTCTAATTGCCTAGAAGTCCTTCGGTTCGAAGAATTCGGTCTCTTACGTGATATTTTTGGATAAATTCTTTTTTGTGTGTGTTTCTTTTGTATTGTTTGTATCATTATTACTATTTTTTAATTTATAGGTTTCTGTAATTTCTTTCCCAGACATGATCCTTTTCAACATCATTTTCATTATTTATTAACATCGTTTTCATTTGAGCAGGAGAGGTTTGTGTTTGCTTTGTATTTGCCCTTTCACTGTAAAAATGATTCAGAAACGTTCCTGGAAAATAATGGGCAGCTAATGTGCCCAATTTCTGCCAGTAAAGCCCTGGTTTCCTAGAAGCGAATCGAAAAATCTTCGGCGTCGCTCCTCGCCCTAACGCTGAAATAAAAGTCAAGTGGATTCCGGCGTGGCCATTCACGACGTCGATTTAGCTCGGGCGCGCATGCGCAGAAGAATCAAGTTTTCCCCTCGGCGAGGAGCGACGCCGACGATTGGCGAGTTCGCTCCTAGCGAACCAAGGCTTAACATAACTTGCAAAAACCTGAAATGTTTTCCGCTAATATTCAGTAACTTCCCTGAAATTATCCCGGAAGCCTCCTTAAAAATTCAGAAATCTTCCCGTTAGAAGCCAGTCGTGTCTCTGGAACTTTAGAGTAAAATTTGGTAACTATAATACATAAATTTGGTCTCTTCTTGATTTATTAGGAACTAGTGATACCCGCACGGCTTCGCCCGCAATAGAAAAATCAAAAGGTCTTTTGGTTCGCCTGTATATTTACAAATAATGTATAGTGAATTTTCTCGCCAGTTGGCTTGTACCGACATTACGGTTCCACGTTATGATAATTTCGTATCTCGCCAATTGGCTTGTGCCCATGTTACGGTTCCACGTTACGATAATTTCGTAATTTATGATAGTTTTTTTCTTAAAATTGGAATAAAAAAAGAACCACATCGAATTTTCGAAAAATCGCTTCGAGGTGCACACCCCCATGCTACATACTAACTTTGTGCCAAATTTCATGAAAATCGGCCGAACGGTTTAAGCGCTATGCGCGTCACAGACATCCTACGGACATCCTACAGACATCCTACAGACATCCTACAGACATCCTCCGGACAGAGAGACTTTCTGCTTTATTATTAGTAAAGAAGTTCCATAAACAGTATTGCAAACATGGCCGAAGCTAAGTCGGTATTGCAAGCAAGTACCGATAATTTTACTCCTCTCAATTCTTGCAAAGCAGCGTAGTCCATACTTATTCGCACCCTCTGGGAGCTTACTCCAGCGTGAACGGACCTTAATTGAACTGAAGCCGATTCACTTTACAAATACGCTCAGTTAATATTTAATATAACAGCTAAAAATCGTTTTCACACCAGTGAGAAGTGTGCATTCGTGCAACTTGTAGCAATTCAGGAACCTTTTTGACAATGATACTTGATTTTTCCAGGAAGTGGATAAAAACCAATGCAATCCCGACACGTTACACGGAAATACTCAGTAACGTTTCGGATTTTTTTTTACAGAGTTGGTTTGAAATTTACGATAAACTTCACTAAATCTGATCTTGTTAGTTTCTCTTAGTCGTTTTCGCTTTCTTTTCAAAATTCCTTGCAATTATAATTATGTAAATATCTGAAAATATGTTTCAATTGATTATACGTTACCACTATGCTAATTTTCAAGGTACTTTTTTCAAGGTATTTTCAAGGTACAAGAACAACAAATTATCATTTGTTTCGCCAACAAGAAATTTAGTGCAGTTGAAACGAATAATTAAAAAGGAAACCATTAAGTATTACTGCAATTGATGGTTGGAATACATTTTTCATAGGACAAATGCAATTAAAATTACTCTTTAAAAATAAAGTTTCACAAAAGGGCTAAGAGAGTGATCATAATAATGGAAAAAAATAAAAGCATGGTGCGCAAACGCACAAGAAAATGCGATTCATTTAATTATGGTAATTACAATATCATTTTGCTATCTTTTCTCTACTTTTGTTTAATGATATTCTATTAGTTCCTGCTTTTAAAGTCAAATTTTTGCATCAATAGATTGATTTTGGTTCTGTATCATGGAAAAAGAAAAGTACATCTAAAATATAAGTATATATTTAATAAATTAAATTCAATATTCTTTAATGAGAACTATTTATTATTTTTGGTTAATACCGAAAATACCGGTATTTTAATATTGCAAAATTGCTCGAAATACCGGTATTCGGTATACCGGTATTTCACTAATTATAATTCATAGAAATCTTTCAAAGTATAAAGGGGGAGTTTTTATACATTTAGAAATTTTAGTTTGCTACAATAAACTTGCAACACTTTTATAAAAATACTTAATTTCCTAGCCCAATTCTGACACGGATCAAAGTTGCTCTAAATGGCTGGATAGCTTTGAGAAGGCTAATAATTAATGCCAAATGTATTTAACAGTTAATGTTTCTTATGTCTGGACAACGATATTATGTTTAAACTTATTTCTTCCGTCTCACACCAAACAAAAATAATAAAACGATCAATATATAAGTAGGGAACTTGAAAACAGAGGAAATGCGGCTAAAAGTTCCCCTGAATAATTTTAGTCCGTGAATAAGTTACGAGTTCCAGCTGATTTTGAATTTGAGTTGCATCATCGGACCAAGGCATAACAAACAGGTGCAAACGTCAATGGAGCTTTTCACGTGGTTTCCGCTAATGAACCCGGTGTCCTACAATGGCTGGACAAATTTCGTTCCGAAGATTCTAATCTTAAATAAGAATGGCATGGAAAGTAACCAGGGCGATTAAGAGATAATGGTAAATAGGAATGAACAGCTGAAAACAAATAATAGCATTAATAGATCTCAAACTACTGGTGAGCTAGCAGAGAGCTTTAAGGGAGTATTCTAGTCTGCAAATTCAAAATAATCGATTTCTTCCCCTTCATATTCTCAAAGATTAGACCTTTAAGAATAAGTTTCTAAGAGGATTTATGGAAATTCAAATTATTTTTGGAATTAGTTAATTTTGTTAAAATAAACTCTTTTGCTGAAATGAGACTGAAAACTTTAAGACGCGTTTTTCTCGAAACTAGTTTTTTCGATACGGTTGACAAGATATCTCAAGTTCAAATGCACCGATTTTCTTGAAATTTGGTACAAACATTCTTAGTACTATCAAAATTGTCTCCACGTAGGGGTTTTTGTAATTTTTGTTTTTTATTACTTAGAAAACACACCAAAGTTTAAAAAAGGAGCCAAAAAATGAACTTTTTTATTCAAAAAGACGCCATTTTGTAAAAAAAAAATTATTTTCAAACTTCGTCCAGACAATTCTACATCCTTTTTTAATAAGTAGTACCCTTAACTTTCTGTTTCAGATCACCTGGAGGATTAGAATCACGTCAACCAGGAGACGCCCCCTTTTTTAAAGTCCCCACTTTGCCAGCCTCCACCAATTACAATTTTGAATTCTTTTTCAACTATTAGACATATTTATACTCTTAAAGTATTAATAAAAAACTGATAAAATGGACGGGGAAAATAGCTACTGTTTCTTTTTTTTTCTATTACGCCCGTAAAATCACCTTAAAATCAAGCCTCTAGACTAGAATACCCCATTAATATAACCTGAGAGCAACAAAGCGTTTTAATTACATAATAAGGTGGTTCAGTGTTTTCCGTGTGTTCTTCCTTTTCACTCCAGAAGATTACAGAATAAATACAATTCTAAACTTCAATAAATAAAGCAAATTCGTAACATGGACGAGGCACTGGTTAACAATCTCGCCTAGTTTCTTCGATTGTAGTAGTCTACTGTCGTAGGATAACGTCGATTATCTCATGTAACATTATGAACTTCTTTTATGTAGTAAGCAATTTGTACTAATTGTGTCCCGTAAATATTAACACTAATCATTGTGCTGTGTACTTTTACAATATCTATATCTGCTACCACCTTACACTCATGCTTCCAGTTGTGGGCTCCTATGCAATTATGTTGTTGTTGTCGTGTGTCAGCTAGGCTGGCAATTTGGGGTGCGCTGCTTCACTTTTCCAACTGTACCGTAGCTTGGTGTGAAGTCCGACTTCTACAGTACACACATGCCATAAGGACCCGCTTATAGGGTAGGCAACCATTCACAGCATAAAAACACATTCACACAAAGAAAGGACGAGGACAGGAGAGAGAAAGTACGTCGATGTCCGAGCCGGGGTTCGAACCCGGACCTTCCTGTCACAGTCAGAGATCGATGACAACTAGACAAGGCAGGCGGCACTATGCAATTATAATTCCTCTAAATAAAATCTTCCTCCCGTAAAAGATTTTTATCTTTAATACAGACATTTTATCGTGTGAAACAGTGAATACTACACAGCACAGATAGCATAAGGCAGAATGGAATTTACATCAAATGAAAAAAAAAATTAGCATCCAAGGTACAACAGGAACCACGACCTTCTTTAATACTTTCAGGCAGCTGTCAGAGCAAGTGTTTTTGACCGCTCTGTCAAGAAGCATGTGCCGATTCTATTTACAGAAATATTAGAGATGATTTGAATGTAGAAACCCAATGCTGAAAACTCTAATGGAAGTGTTCTCTACTCTTAGAATGTTCGTTTTTGTTTTTGCCCTTTAGTAGCTTTCCAAGTTCATTTTTTATTCACGAGTTCAGAACTTAAATTGTCTTCAGTCGTTTAAGTTTTATCTGACATAAGTTTTCACATAAAAATATGTCTCCCCATGCTAAATAAATTATATTTTCATTTTAATAAGTTATATTAAGATTTTCAAAAAAAATCATTGCATTTAATTAAGTTAACAACATTTATACCGAATCTGAATCCATTTTGAAAGGAAGTAAGGCATTAAATATGCAAATGTCTATCGGGTCACGAGACACTAAGTCACGTGACATTAGCGCAGCCAATCGAAGATGGAGCTGATCTGATAGTCGGAGATACCTCAAAACACATAAATACCATTGCGTTAAAAGCAAACTTCCCTTTTTCTTTGCCGAACAAATTCCGTCTTAATCCTGCTTTGGTTACGTCATGGCACAGCAGCCATTTGAGAGCATTCAGCCATTTATTGGTGGAGTTTGTGACATTAAAGGTAAACCACTGTTGTTAGCACCTCAGCTGGAAGATATCGACCTTCTGCAGACGATTCGCCGAAAATCGAAACTTCCTAATGATCCTGAAGTTATCATTATCCTCAACGTCGACTGTCTGAAACGAGAGGAAGTTGAACTTAGGGTGAACCCTAAAAATAATACGTTGTCTTTGACGGCAGAACATGGAGATCGCCTAGACAAAAGAAACCGTAGTTTTTCTCGTAGCTTGAATTACGAATGGTACCTGCCACAAAAAGTATCATGCAATACTCTTCGAGCCCAGTGGACGGAGGATGACTATTTGATAATAACTTCCACCAAGTCTGAAGTAAATTCTGTTGCTGAAGGTTCTATGGAATTGATTCCTCAGAGGACTGGAAAAGTTCTAAGACCCCCTGTTGACTTGAGTGCCATGATGGACATAATCAAAGATCTGAGAGACAAGTCTGAATGGGCTTTACGATTTGTTCGAATGAGGGTTGGTGATGTGGGTTCCCTTTCGAATGGACCTTCCCCACCTGACAAGCCCGATGATCAACCGTCCACTGCTGATGTTACAAGTAATGCCTAATAAGTCACTGGACTAAAGACTGATTTTTTTGTTCCTATTTTGAAGTTACGTTCGAAAATCTAAGAGTTTTACTGTTAAGCATATCAATAAAAGTTGGCTGGACCTATGTTCTGTAAGTCCTTTATGTGTTACCTTTTTAAAGTAACAGAGCTTCAAAAGCTAAATTTTTCTTAAATATTTGAATGAAAAATGATGCTTGGTTTAGTTTTAGTTGAAAATATTCTTGTCTTAACTTCTGCATTCGTAATTCTCAACCCCGTGGACTGTATGAGCTTAAATATAAGCTAAGCTTTTAGACTTGAATTTTACGTACAATTTGCAGGAGTATTAAATTGCTAAAGAGTTTCAACTTATTTAAATTGGCTTCTGCGGAGCTTTAGAAAGATTTTTAAAAAAGTGAAAACTACAGTGAATTGCATCAAGATTATGTTTTTTAAGACCTTAATTCTTTATTACTAATGAAAAGTAAAATCTGGGGAACTGAATTTTTGCTTTGAACGAAATGTCTTTGAAAAGAGTTGGGAAATATGATGAAAATAACTTTAATTGGAATAAACGTTCTCTTCGAAGAAGCTTTAGCTACTACAGTAACTCAAACTAAGTTTCAAATTGCAGTTGGGGATTTAACTTTAACAATGTTCTTTAGTCCTCCTAGCACATTCCAGTTTCTCTAATTTAAATATGTTTCTAAACCTCTAACATTAAGCTTCGTAGTAGCATGCTTGAATCTCCAATAATTTTAAATTTTTAAGTTTCCGATAAGGCTCTTGCATATTACAGATGAAGAGTTCTACATAAAGTTTTAGATTAAATCTCGCTTTGATTGGTTTTCATCTTGGATTTGTTTGTTTTTAATCTTTTTGGCCAATTTAATTGAAACGTTGGTCAAAATTAAACGGTAAAGTCTAATCATAACAGTGTTTTAAAATCACTTGAATGAATATAATGCTATGTAGATTTAATTTACGTATAAGCGGAATTTTTTTCATTATATTTAAGCTTCACAAAATATCATTTAAAACTAGCTTCAGTTCAAATTTCGTTTTACATGAAATGTAGGAACTTTAAACTGCGATACGTTGAATTGAATTTTATCCATACTACTACGTATCAAATGTTGGTATTTTTAAGCTTTGCTTTCGCCCCTTGAGCAAACTAATGACGCAAAGAAAAGTTTTTGTTTTTTGTTTCAAATATTGTTTCCGCAAGTATTTTGTAAGACGTGGTGTTTGGGAAAATAGTTAAGATAGGCGAACACCCTAATTTTCGAAAGAAAAATTGCGACGTAGATAATTTAGAGCTCCTGTGTTCTTTCTAAATTTATTTTTTATCTGCAAATTATTGAGAAGACTAGAGAAATTTACTAAACCCAAATGCACTGCTTATAACTGAAATTTGCTTTTTCTTTCTTGATTTTCTCATAACAAAGTTTTCAAAGTTTTATTTGCAACAAAAGCTCTGGCGAACGAAATATTAACTGTATTTGAACTTGGCAAAAATGGTAATTGAACATATTACTGCGATATAAACAACAAGTAGTTGATGTACATGCAATATGTGGTTGGTAAATGTTGATCAGTTAAAGTTAGGGGGCAAAGAAAGTTTCTCGGGGGAAAAAATTTAAGGGGTTCCGGGACACAAAAATCCTCAAATTTTGCAATTTTTTTTATAATTTGAAAAATTGCTCCGTTTTTTCTGCTTATGAGGACGTTTGAATCTTGTTTCTACCTTAAATAGAACGACAGTTATAGTAATTTTTGTTGCATGCATCTAACAAATGTGTACATAACTTTAAAACTTTAAACGTGTTTTTCTCCATGATGCAATTTTTCCCGATTTCTTGCATTCAAACTCTTATAAGTCAGGAACCGATAGAGATAAAGTAATGAAACTTGGAGCATATCTTTTTCAAGCAATTTACTTTAATTTTTATTCGGTGAATTTGAAAAAAAACGTTTACTGCAAAAATTATGATTTTTTTTTTAAATCTTCGAATTTTTCGAAATTTTTCTTCAAATATTTTTTATTTTTTATTGAATCAATATTTTTAAAATCACCGAATAAAAACTAAAGCTTAGATATTTGTGCATACTTTTTTGAAAAAAAAATTGAAAATTGACCAACAATATTTTGAGTTATAGCAATTTAAAGCAACCCCATTTTTTTGAAAAAACTAATTAAATTTAAATAAAAAAAATTTTTTTTTTCATATTTATGTTATGATTTTGCTTATTAAATAAATGATGAATCAGTTCAAAAAATTTCAACTCTAAAGTACGTAATAAAAAAAAATTTTCAAAATGTGTCCCGGACCCCCTTAACAATGGAAACATGTTTTTAAATAACTATTTCCAAATTGGAGTTATGTCAGTCTATGGTTTCTAACGAAATGGAAACAAAGTTTACAAATTAAGAAAAAGTAAATGCACTGTGCTAAGGAAATCGTAGCTTTTTGCTGAAAAAATTGCTTTTTTTAATAAAAAAATGGAAAATTCCCCCAACAAAAAAATGTAGTCAATGTTATTTACGTCATATTTAACAGTCGTATATAGTTTTAGAAATTTGCAATGAATATTGAACAAAAAATATTTAGGATGTTCACTTACCTTAACTAAATATTATCGGCGAGAAATAGTTTTAAAAATTTTAAGGGAAATAGATGGTGTGAGAAATTTTCAAAAGAGGAATCTCGGATCTCTAATTATGATGTGTTCTGGAGTTTTAATTACCCTTGACAGATCTGATTCAAATTACAATACGTGGACTATACTACACGGATTTTAGTTTTCTGAACCAATCCTTCAAACTTAAAATGAAATGCAGTGCGTTGATTATTTTAAGGTAGAAGAAGCATATTTACAAAACTAATAATTCGTCTAAATGTACTTAAACTCAAGACGACTAAGTGATTTTATTCTGCTTCAAAACTCTTAAAGCATGTGACTGGAACAAGCATTTTGCTTTTTGATCAAGTCTTTTGCGGTGAACTTTTCATTACGATTCATAATACTGTATTTCAAATACTTCCAGCAGTCTTGACATTCTGCATTTCCAATTAAATCCAAACTTTGATAATGAAGTTAAAAAAAAAAATGCAGCATTTAAAGTTTAGATGTTTTAGAGTACTCTGGTTATTTGTACCAAAAATGATTTGAGCAACTTCCTGTAATATTTTAAGTCCTATTTTATAACTCTTATTCAAAGCCTAAAACTCTTGATTCTTGTGTTTTGCGTTCACAGTTTATCTTTGAAATGAAAATTTTATTATTGGAACACGGATGACAGTGAGATGTGAGTGAATATTTTCGAGTTTTGAGTGAAATGCTTTTAAAGTTCCACTCCTAAGTAGGCTTTCATTGAAAAATTTTTCTAAATCATGCTGTATAACAGGGTCTACAATGGCTACTACTCTTGCCCGAAGACAAAGGAGATGTTAACCTACTTTTTGTTCTGGTTATTTCCAAATTTTTTATTTTGGAACTTACATCCCTTTGATTCTCACTGCCTTAGTTAATCTTTCAAACAGACCTTGTTTTATAATGCATTAGTGGCACCAACACGGCTTGACAGTAGTAGAAAACTAAAAGGTATTTTGGTTCGCCTGTATATTTACAAATGTATGGTGGATTTCTCTCCAATTGACTTGCCTATGTTACGGTTCCACGTTATGATAACTTGGTAATTAACTCATTCATCTTGGGATAATTTTGCTCGGTAAAATGTTCTTAAAATTGGAATAGAAAAAGAACAAAATCGCATTTTCGAAAAATCACTTCGAAGTGCACCCCCCCCCCCCCTTGCTACAAACTAATTCCGTGCCAAATTTCATGAAAATCGGCCGAACGGTCTAGGCGCTATGCGCGTCACAGAGATCCAGAGAGACAGATATCCAGACTTTTTTTCAGCTTTACTGATAAAGATTAATATAAAATTGGTGCTCTCATCAGAAATACAAGAAGTTAAAAATGTTTTAGATATTTAAGTGCTTACATTCTTGGTACCATTTCAAATTATTCACAGGGGTATATTTAATACTGCTACCGGTTTTCGGGGGAGGGGTAAATTTTTGAATACGAGGTAGTTTTCTTACCCCGATTTCACAACTATGCTTTACTTATATTTTAGAGATTTAGTTGTAACTGTTAGAGCGATTTAACTGAAAATTCGTCACCGGGTGGATTTTCTCACTTTTCAAATGCTAGTTTGTATTTCTGAAGCTTGATAACTTCCTTTTTATCCCTCGACACACAAAGGGGGTTATAAGTGTGGGGGGAGGCACTCTGACACCTAAACGGATGGACCAATTTTGAAAAACTTTTTTTGTTCGAAAGGAGAGTTATCGAGAGTGTTCTTAGCTAGGTTGCGTCTTCGTTAATGTCATCCGAAGATATTAACCTCTAGAAGGTTTTCCGCGATTTTAACAGCGAAAAAATATTTAAAAATTTAGTACAAAAATAGTTTTTCCTTCGTCTGATAAAATGTGTTTAGAATTTCCATGTTCCATAGAATTCGAATTATAACGCTTTTAAAAGTAGCTTTTAATAATGGCTAAGTCTTTATTCACGCGATTGATCTCCAAATTCATTGTTGGCCGACAAAGAAATTAAACGCAATGATTTAAAATTTTTATCTGTTGCCAGTTTCTATTTGTTAACAAATAAAATACTTGTAATAGATTTTAAGAGTATAAAGCTCTTAAAAGGATTTTCAATTTTCCCTCTTGATTCTACATTTGCGACTCAGTCGGGGGTCTTTAAAAATTTTAATTGAGTTTAGATAAAAGATGAACTGTGTTGAATGAAAGGTTTATCCCTCACATTTCTGTACCTCAAAACCAGACGACGTAACTCACATAATCGCTACTTTAAAGGGAAGGGTAAATGTTTGCCTGGGAACATACAAAGGGTAGGAACTGCGCCCTTTTAACTTTGGTAAACACAGTGAAGCATCGTTTATACGTTTTTGAAGGGACAGTATGAAAGAAGCATGTAAATGGAAAAACATCATAGGTTTACGTTAATGTGTATTAAACTCTTCAGGGACCAAATTAAAAAACGTATAATTGATAGAAACGGATAAAAGAAATGTATAAACGATGCTTCACTGTAATTACAAAGGATTCTTTAACAGAAGTAAGTTTACACGACTCGATCCGGAATAGGCTTCTACATACGATGCACTAATACAATGAAAATCGCAATTTCTGGTTGGATGGTTTATTAGCTTTTAATGGCGCAAGAGCCCTTGATGGCTGTGCTGCGCAAAACAATTCATTATTTAACACTAATTAAGTTTAATGTCGGGAAATGGTAAGAGCAAACAGCATAAAACTGCAAGTGCTAGTTTTAAATAAGCAGTCGTTAAAAACATAAAACCAAAGGTATAAAATTTGAAGTACTTCTTTAAAAGAAACAGTCGTTAAAAACATGTAAACGTTAAAAACATTATTTTAAACAAGTATTATTTGAAAAAATATAGATGAAACAATATCTTGACTACGAAAACTAAAAAAGGGGCAAAAACACTAAATTAAAAAGTAGAAACTAGTCTCCTGGAGGAAGGAGTATAGGTTGTGATGGGGGGGGGCTGGGTTGGTCCCCCAGCAACTCCTTCAAAGATGGAGAAAATTTATTAAAATATTCAAAGCACGTATTTGATTAAAGTTTGAACAGTTACATAAAATATGTAACACTGCCTGACATTACATTTAATGCATGTTGGAGTTGTTTCATGGCATAATTTCTGGATTTGCGCTAGTCTGGTTCTGAACTACATATTTGTTCAGAAATGTTACAAACTAACATATAAGAGTAGGAAAATTCATCGGATATGCTTAATCACGAGAGACGGTTTCGCACATATATTTGCATAAACTTCTCGGAATTTTAAATTTGCCGTTTAATTGGGATATATTAGAATATATTAGCTGCGTTTCCCAGCCTTGCCCGATTCACTTTGAAAATAAAAATTATGTCAAATGATGTATATTCAACAATTAGGTTTAAATAAAAGAAAAAAACATCATGCAAAATTTCCCCTCCAAACATTGACGACAGATATTAAAATACTATAAAGGAATTAAAATAAAATGAGAAAGATGGATTTAAAAAATGTTACCATGGAAACACAAAATAAAATAAGTTAAAGAATTAAAAATGAGAAAGATGGAAATAAACAATGGATTCAAAAAGTGTTACCGTGGAAACACAAAATGATTAAAAACTTGAATAAAGAACAGATTTTTGAACTTTTAATTAGCTTGTATCTTTTTTTCGAATTACCTCCATTCGTTAAATTTCGATCATAGGTTGAGTTAGATCTGGAGTAAAAAAGCAGCTCTTTTCAATGGTATCAAAAAGTGGGACAATTCCTGAATTTTTTACTGATAAATTTAATGAAGAAAGTAGTGCCTAAATTTCAGCTAAGCCTAAAGAAATCGAGCTAAAAACGCAAATAACTCCCGAAGTATTTAAATTAAAGCATTGAAACTAATTGAGTGGAACGCGGAAAATTCTACCCTTTCCAGCGATATGTAATATACATATGCAAATAAATTTTCACCCCCATATTTGGGAATTTATGTGAAAATTGGGCCTAAATTGGAATACAAAAAAACTACTTGTCGATTTTTTTTTTCGAAGTGGTCTGCAAACCTTTCCGGTGCTGAAAGAAAGATACTGTGAAAATTTCAGTGAAATCGGCAGGGTAGTTCTCGAGTTTTGTGCGTTTAAACAGACGTTTTTTGGAGACTTCATTTTATACTATGTAGAGAAGCAATCACTTTGTATCATATAAAGAATCGACTTTCTAAGTTTTCGCATAGTTAAAAAGTTATTCGTAAGTGTTGCCGATACAACCGTATGGTCACACCTGCAACACATACAAATTAATTCTAAAGTACAAGATTTGATTTAGATAGTCGATAGTTCATATTATGATAGTGGTTCCTTTTTGAATGTATCACAAACCCAATAGCAGAGTTCTTTTCAGTTATCTGCGACGCAAATTAAAAATCGACAAACAATAGTCTGCAAGATTAACCGACATTAGATTAATTGTAAAATCTAAATCGGTACCGAAAAATGCTTAAAGACAAGATGCCAGCTCAAATACATATAACCTGAGGATTAAATCTCGGGAAAATATGGTTCAAATCTTCATTAACTGAAATGAAAGAATTTATTTCTTTAATAATTTTAAGTATTGTCTTCCAACACTAAGAAAGTCTACAAACTATGTCCAAAATTTACGTCGTGCGTCAAGTTGTTTTTGTTACCAGGTTCATGATTAAAAACCAAACTTTCAAATTTAAGTGTAAATGTGATGCGCGAAAATGTCATACCAGCAAATAGATTGAGCAAGAAAAAATTAGATAAGGGTGATTATACGGTAAATGAATTTTTTGCATTCCCAAAGAAAACATTCCTGTTTAGTTTACCATTCATTATTTCACTAGTTGTCGTTATTTTTGTATTTGCAAATACGACGGCCAGATGGCTGAATTTTTTTTAAATTTTATTGACACCAGGGGAAAATATGCTTTCAGGGGGCTACACTATTGGCCTTCATACTGCCAGAGAAGTGACAAATTCACACAATCTATGAAACATCTCGCATTATTTTTACCAGAACTTAAACATGATCTTCACACAATAAACGTTACGTTGTACAAACTTACATTCATATAACAATAATATTAAAAAATATATACTTATCAGGGGAAATACTGAAACGAATGGACCAAGCACGCTTTGTAGCAGTGCAGAAAGAATTGATGCAATTTATTTGAATTTTACTCGAATTCATTAGCTTGAATCTAACTTTAGTCTGTATTACGCTGGTTACTCCCGGTCAATGACATTTTTTACTAATTTTAATGCTAAACTGTGGTCATTTAATTTCACCCGGTGAGGGTGACGTAATTATTATGTCACGTGAAAATGAATAATTTTCTGTATGTTAATAAATAATTTTACAATGTTTTTTTGATAAAATATGTTTTGATGTTTATTTGGGTGTATGATTATAGTTAAATACACACATTATGCCAGGTCGTTTTAAAAAAACGTAGAGAAAAGGGAGGTCTGGGGAGTTTACATTTTTAACTATTTTCAGCTACAAATGCTAAACTAAAACAGTTATCGAGAATTGACTATGTGGGCCTGATAAAAGACAATATTCTTTTTTCATAAAGCACGTGTTAACAATAATAAAATTTGTTTTACCTAAAAAAAAATTCTATGCGCCGATGAAATTCAAATATCGTTTATTCACCTATAACTATTTTTAGAAGAGATATTGCGCTTTTAAGGCATAAAAACACTTATTTTTTAGAGAAAGGAAATTAGTTTGGTGTGAGTGAAATGTACGAAACAGACATTATAATGGTGATAAATTACATAACTTTCTAAGAATTAAGACGGCGGGAAAAGAGCATTTTTTTTTAACAGTTTGACATTTGATTGTGAAAAAAATCAAACATTTTAATGTAATGTTTCTGAAATTCTTTCCCCCCTTGTTTTTTGCGATGTTAAATTTCGGTGTATAAAGCATGTATAAAGCTTAACACCGTTGCAATCTCAAAAATTTAAACCTCGCGAAATATGTTTTCAATTTCTGTTCTTGCGAAATTAAGCTCTCTCAGATTTCTCTATTTTCGAGAAAATAGCAATTTTCCAGTAATTTAAAGTCTACTTTTTATTTTAGATGCGTGAAATTCGCTTCCAGACGTGTTGAAAATATTGAATTGTTAGTCATTCGGATTCTCGTTTCCGATTTCTAAAATATTGAATATCGAATAAAAAGCAGAGCAGTTTTTAGAGATCGAATCTGGAACCCTTCAGGGAAGCACTCATGTTCTTTAAAACTAAGGAACAAAATAGCAGCTTCCAAATGCACAACGCCAAACTAGTGTCAATACCCCTAAAAATATTCTTCAAATCAGTAATGATTCAGAGTAGAAAGAAAATGAAATTATATACACAGTGGCTCCCAAAAGTGTTCGTACACTTTGAAATTTTTTAGCAAAACCAAAATAACGCGAAACTGAATTCAAATACGACGTCCAATATTTTTTCACATCATTCCTATGTCATTTTAAATAAAACCCTGTAGTTTTTTCAAAATATTGACGAATCTTCTTTTTGAAATGGGTTAAAAAAGGAAGAGACAGATGAATAATACGCCACAAAAAACATCGCACACTCAAATATTTTCGAATAAATTCATAATTAAAATTACCATATGTCGTTTTTTTTATTATTTTTGCATTGTTTTCATCCTTAAAGGTCATTTGACTTGCATTTTTTGTTTATTTATTCCTTAATGTTGTGCTTATTTCTTTAAAATGGCTGGTATTCGAAAAAAACCACAAACACCATTCGAAAGTTGAATTTTTTCCCCACAGTAGCGGTAAATTGGTTTGAAATGTCTCTGAACTAGTTAAATTATTCCATTCTATATAGTAAAGTGCTTGAAAAAATGCTTAAAAGAAAAGAATCGGACCGAAAACAAGATAAAAAAAGGTCAACCGGCAAAGTTGACAAAGCGTGATCGGAGATTTACAGTTAAAAAATTATGAAAAATACACATTTGAGTGCCGTAAAAGTTTCTGCAGAGTTAAATGAAAATTTGTAAAGTTAATTTTCACCTAAAAGTGTTCGCCAAGTTCTCTGATTAGCTGGATTACATGGGACCTCTTCCTGCAGAAATTTGATTCGCCGTGCGAAAAGCAGAAAGCTTACGCTTTTCGTCGCAAAACCAATGATCAATAAGCTCAAAACGTTTTGGAATTACGTCTTACTTACAGATAAAAATTAATTTAACATTTTTGGTTAAATTGTTCCATAATTGTAAGTAGAAGGAAAAATTAGGAACTTAATCTTAAGAACTTAGTAGAACCAGTTAATCAGGACGGTGCAGGTTTTCTTGTGTGAGGGTGCATATCAGCATCAGGACTTGGTAGTTTGGAATTGATGAAATAATGAATCCTGATGTTAATTTAAATTTTTTCGAAAAAACAATTTTCAACTTTTAGCCGAAAATTTGGTTATCGGAAACAACTTTGTTTTTTATCAAGTAACGATAAGAAGCACACGGTTTTCAACGTTTGCGTCTAGTGCCTCAAAATTTGTCCTAAAGTTTAGAAAGTACACCTTCAATCTCCATATTTGAACTTAATGTAATATATTTAGAGATATCTGGAGGCTCGATTACGAAAATACGGCTTTGGAACGAAAATGAAGCTAGAAATAGTAAGATTCGAAATGTGATTGAACACTTGCTCACAGAAATTACGCAAGAAAAGAAAGAAAAAAGAATGAAATCTATATTCCCAGGCGTTTAAAAGGTGTTGTTGATACTGCATGATATATTACCAAATAATAACTTAATAAAAAGTTAGTTTATTCAATAATATATAGACATTTTTTTTAAGTGCACAAAGATTTTTGTGAGATAAAATGTCAGGCACTTTTTGGTTTTTTATTAAAAAAAAAATAAGTTTTGATATTTAAAAAAAAAAGGTTTCATGTAGTTTTGTTGAAAATTGATCATAGATCATATAATTAAATACCTGTTCTGAAATATTGATTCTAACCAATGGATAGGGGCCTATTTCATTGAAAGTCGTGGGTGTACGAACACTTTTGGAAGCCACTGTATATGGAAAAAAGCAAAAATTTAGTAGAAATCGTTTTCTATATTTAGAATATAGTCAAAATCAAGCGCAGAAATGTTCTTTGAAAAAGGATACAGAAATTTGTCTAAAGTGAGATACAGTAGGTATAAATGTTTGTGGACAAAATGATATGACGCGAATCCATTTACAGTTCAAAATGTTAATATGAGTTGCACAATTAAAAGCGGAAGATACGTTTATACTTTTAATAAATGAGTAAATAATGTTTAAACTGTATTTGGCCTAGAAATATCGGAAAGAATAAGTAAATAGTTCTCAATTAGCTGCCTACGATTCAGAAACGTTCAGAAACGTTCCTGGAAAACAATGGACAGCTGATGTGCCCAATTTCTGCTTGTAAAGCCCTGGTTTACTAGCAGCGAAGTCGCCGATCGTTGGCGTCGCTCCTCACCGTGACGCTGAAATCAAGTCCAAGTGATTCCGACGTGGCTATTCCCGACGTCGTTTTAGCTCGGGCACTCATGCGTAGAAGAATCAAGTTTTCCCCTCGACGAGGAGCGACGCTGAAGATTGGCGACTTCGCTTCTAGGTAACCAAACCAGGGAGAACGCGCGTTTTCTGGGCGAACGTTAAGACGCGCGGAGGTCATTGAATGACCCCAGTCATACACTAATAAAAAAAAACATCATTTCTCGACTTGTTTACTGTTAAAACCATAACGTCTTATAATTGTCGACATTAAAAATGAATTTTAGTCATAAGTGCGATTTATAAATGAGCTTTACATCGCACTTATAATGAAAGCATGTCTGCATTTGTTCTTTAAGTTCAGACACACAGCGTATAATAACGCTTTATGTAAGTTTTATAATTTTTGTAACATTTATAATGCTATTAAAATGGTACTTTTGACGCAGAAAAATGTAAAATTGATGTTAGTAATAATTCATTTTTATTAAAACTAAAAAAAAAAGAAATCGCTACATTTAAGGAAATTTGTCTCACTTTACTCCAATTTTTATCATATTTTGCAATAAAAAATCAGTGTTATTAACTTTATTTAAAGAATTTCCATTCTTTTTTCAATTAGGTATCATATTCACTGAAATTTTCATGCTATAAGAATTTCTCTTCTAAAAAATCTTTAGCTCCATATTCTTCATTGATAAAACAATTATTTAATTCGATTTCAGCAAAAAGTGTTCGAAAACGACCTATTTCTTTCTCGTATAGTATTGGCATTACTATTTACATGAAATAACTTCAATATTGAAGGAATATAAACAAAAAAACCGTATTGACCTTTCAAAATAGTTTGTCTGTGAAACAAACGGTAGGACGCGTGGAGTCATTTTATGACCCTAAACGTGTTTTAGGGGAGTACAAATGCCCGAAATCCAATCAAACTGCTACCAAAAGGTAGGTTTGGGGACCAAACTCAGCTACTGATAAAAAAAGAATAAACTGGTGGCTAGTTTTTTGGCTATTATACTATTTACAAAAAGCTTGAGGTCATAAAATGACCCCCGCGCGTCCTCCCGGATTAAAACTTGATTTGCAGAGACTGACTATGTTACTCGTCTTTCACTAAATTTCTCGAAACTAAATACTTGAATCATTTAGTCTACCAGTTTCAGAAAGACCATTGTTCTTACGTCATGGTCGAAATTGCAAACTCGAACTTACATTTTGTAACGGGTGGATACATTCGATTTTTGTCCAGAAATTAAATGAGTGACCATCCTGCAATTGTATTTTACAAAAGTATATCGTTACACCTTAGATTAATCTCTTTGGCTATGAAATTTTGATTGAATCAAATTTTCATAAATGTTTTAGGATAACATTTGAAAAACATGTGTTCATCGAATTTTACTTTTATCGGGAATTCGACATTGTAGTAAAATGTTACTGGAGCGTTTTTACTAGCAATTTCTAAATCAGTTCCGTCATATGCCATTTTGAGCACACAAAAGGAAAAATTCAATAAAATTTCCCGTCCCTGCATTATCAAAACAAACTTTTACTGTTCAGTAGTAGTTATGTAATTTAGCAATTTAACAGACTGCAACTAGTAGGCAAATAGTTGCAATCCAAAAAACTTAGTAAAATACTGACTTAGGTTTTACAAGATAACTTAAACGGTCGTGTTTGCATGTAGGGAAAACTAGGAAGACTTGACCCATTTTTTGGTTTTTTATTTTCTATTTTTTTCGCAGAATAGTTAGAACGAAATAAAAAATATACATAGTTTCTCACTTTGCGCATTATTATGGCTAAAAATAATAGCATAGTTCTAAGTAGAAATGGTACAAAAACGAGCTGATGTGTGCATCACATGACTTCCTTTTACTCCAATTTAATGTCATTTCCCCATTATTGGCAATTTTAATGTGATTCAATTGTTTACTCTCTAAATATCACCAACAGTGGCCAAACTGAAACCAAATTTAAAAAAAAATAAATAAATAAAAATCTCCAAATTTGTCGCCAAGTTGCCGACAAAACTTGGTGACCAAAAGACTGGTGATATATCGGCAAGTGTCCGACAAATTATAACACAACTTGAGTTTACATCAAAATTAACAATGATTCCCCCCCCCCCAAAAAAAGGGCAAAAGACCCCCTTCGGAACATCCGAATACAACTAAAATTGAAGGTGCACAACTAGACCCCTCTAGGAGTCCACGTACCAAATTTCAACTTTCTAGGACATCCCGTTTTTGAGTTATGCGAGATACATACACACATACGCACATACCTACGGACGTCACGAGAAAATTCGTTGTAATTAACTCGGGGGTCGTCAAAATGGATATTTCTGGTGTCTGTACGTTCCTAGGTTATATCCACGTGTGGTCGGGTCGAAAAAAAAACTCAACATTCATTCCTGGGTGAGCGAATACAATACTTCCTTTTTTGAAAAAGGAAGTAAAAATTATACTCATCACGTCTGCAAATGGGTCAAGTGTCCCTAAAGCTAGGGAGACTTGACCCATCACCTATGGAGACATGACCCCCCCCCCCCTCATGAATATAAGAAGACTCATAGGTATTAAAATAAAAAACGCAGGTTTGATGATGTTTTTTGCTTTAATAAGTGATACTTGAAGTGAAGAAACAAATGTTCGCTCTTTAGGTGAAGTGTTACAGATTTTTTTTTTTTAATTAATCTTATTGCACATCAGCAGAAAAGCCAAAGTCTAATTCAAAAGTTCATCAGCAGCTAAGACCTAAACAATATTTCAGTTATTTTATTAAGAAACAAATCATTGTGTTTAAAGATCTCATTAGTATTTTAGTTATCTCTCAAATAAAAACAATTTATTAGACCAAAATATTTTAGTTATTCCATAAGTAAAATAAAATTCCCCCTTCATATTCACAATATTAATGTTATTGCATAAACAAAAGGAAATCATTAAGGCCTAAATCATAATATTTTAGCTATTCATTAACAAAAATTCATTGAAAAACATCAAATTATTCTTTGGGTCAAGTCTCTCTAGTTAGCTTGAGTCAAAGCTCTCAAAGTAGCTTTCTCTTGTTTACATTAAATTTTTAGCAACTTAGATCAATAAAATCAAATCAATAGGCCTAAATCATAATATGTTATCTATTCAAAAAATAAAAATTCCTTCAAAAAACATCAAATTGAACAAAAACATCAAATTAGTCTTTGGGTCAAGTCTCCCTAGTTAGCTTGGGATCAAAGTTATCTAGTTAGCTTTCTTTTGTTTACCTCAAATTTTTAGCAACTTAGACTAAAGTTATATAAAACTACTGTATATCAATAGATAGCTATAGAAAAGCGACTAAAACATGTATACTTTTAAAATTCCTTTTCCTCAAAACTGGAGGATAAAATCTAAAAAATTCCAAAATCTTCAAAATTTACTTTTTAGGTGCAGTATCATTTAACACTGAATTTCTTGAAAACCACTGAGAATTCTGAAATGGCTTACCCCTGAAAAATACTGTTGTGTGACTGGTCAACCAAAAATATGACGTAAAGTTTTCCCTAAATATCCTTTTCATGGAAAAAATTCTCATGGGTCTAGTCTTTCTATGGGTCTAACCTCCCTAGTTTCCCCTAAAGCTTGATGGAACCAAGTTTTACCGTAGAAGGTAGTATACACTGTTAAGTCAAAAGAAAATAAAACAACGCAAAAAGGCATCATTCACAAGTTCATTTCTTTTTCATTAAAAAAAGGGGCCTTGTAAACCCCCAAGCACGTGTATAAAGTTTTCTGTGAAATTTGTTCCTTTTTGCGTTTTATTTTCTCTTACTTTTCAAATATAAAGGTATCTAATCAATTCTTACGGCTTAGTCAACCTAAACAGTAAAGATTTATTTACACTGTAAGATTTATTTACATAGCACAAGTTGAGATGATAAATCTAAATAATTAAGGCGTGCCTGATTGAAATTAATAATTTAATTCACTTATTGAAATTCATTGCAATTCTAATGAGAATAAATTTAAAAAACAAATGGTTCTTAGTTTGACGAACTTATATTTTTCAACTTATAACGAAAATCCAACGAAGGGTGAAAATATTTAACGATTTTTACTTTTGTGTAGTTTTGAAAAAGTTTCTATGTGATCTTTATGTAATTACGTAGTTTCCTCTCAAACTGGCAAATAGAATAAGAACCTTAAGATAGTTTCTGATTTGTTGCACTAACTCCGTGGAAGGTTATAGGGGTTAAATCATATTACATTGTTAAATCGAAGATAAAGTTCAATTAAAGCCCACATCATTTATTCTACTGCAAACTTGGCGCGTTTGTTAAGTTTCTTATTTGAAATTTATATTACTTTTTCCCTTAAACGTAAACTTCATTTTTAGCAAATAATGTTTGATTTACGCGCATACAAAAGTTTTCAGCTGAGTTGATAACATTTTAATTTGCGCATATCTCTTATCGAATCTTAAATAGCTTAAAGCGTTTGTTAGAAATGGATTTTAAATTTTATAGATAACTATTTTTAGATAGCAAGGCGTATTTATATCAGCCTTTAAATACAATCATTATTACCAAAATAGTGCAAAAAAAGTTCAAAACAACTGATAATTGTACAGTAGTGCACAATTTAACACATGTAAATGCATTTTCGTGCCACATCGTAACAGAAATATACCTTATTCATTAAAGATAACATGTTATTTTACTATTAGCTAATTAGTGTTTCGACAATGGTTAGAAAGTTTATTGAACTGCGTCGATTAGTAAAAAAAAGTATTCAGAAAATATTTAACTGCTTTACACTAAATAAATATTCTTGTCACTTTAGCACAAATTCAAAGTACGAGAACGTACTCTAAAACTTTTGTTAAGTAATATTTATTTATATGACGTGCGCATCAACTTGGAAAAAGCTTTTGTGGAAATTACAAATTGTGTCACACTGAGATGTATAAAATTTTTGACGGGAATGCGCAACAATGAATACTACTATTTGCGTTGCGAATTAGAATGAACTAATTCTTGAACCAGTGGGTTGCTGCCTAAACATGGGCGTCCTATGAGTGGTTTTACCTGGATTAAACTCAAAGGTATGGCAAAATTACGGAGCAATGGTTGACTTTTTTTAGCTTCATGGCCAACTATAATATTAGGGGCACTAAATAATTTAGAATGCTCGATTATTCTGCTTTATGACGCAATACGTAGTTCGTTCAGGTAAATGACTAGTTCAACTGGCAAACTTTTCTTGCATTAATATCTACTTTATACGTTAACATATGTGTCGCATTCCACCTATAAAAAAATTTTTTTCTCCTACCAGTGTCCTTTTTTTAGCAATTTTTATGTTAGATTTAGCACTAATACTTGCTATTTAGCCTTAAAAATTTGAATCTAGGATTTGGCAGGAAAATTAGGGTTGAAACACATTTAGTTAGTATTTTTACTTCCTTTTACAAAAAAGGAAGTATTGTATTCGCGAAAACATTTTCACTCAAAATTCGGCCTTTTATTTATTTATTCAAAAGCTAAACAGCTTCACATACATAGAGGACTGCATGCCAGGCACCTTGCCTCCAGACATACACAGGAAATATGTACAATGCAAGAGAAGGAAATAACACCCAACACGACATGTGAATCGCATTGTATTCGGCCGGTGCCGAATACAATGCGATTCGGCACCGGCGAGAATCGAACCCACAACCTCCGGCTTAGAAGACGAAGCTTCTACCAGAGAGACAAGTTACTCTTTCTGGAGAATGACCCATATACAGTGTTCAGCTCATTGAGAAATGATAAAATGGAGGGAATGAAGACTTTCATTCATGAAACCAAGACCCCGAGTCTCGTGATAGAAGCATTGGAAGAAATCAGGGTTCTTTCGCTTGTTTCCTACAAAACGGGCCAACCATTCGTCGTTGTTGAGTCACATGACTTGGGGTTTTTGGGTCAGCTTTTGCTAAGCCAATGATTAAACTTGCTCCCTACATTTTTATTCCTCATCTAAAGTCCAACCACGTTTATCCGGACTAACTGGAACCAAAGACAATCCGCATATACGAAAATACGGATAATCAGGTTAATATGAAAAACACATTCGTAAATAAGCGTATTTTTTTTTTTAACTCTACGATTTATATTCGAATAAAATGGGGCTTATAATTGTTATTTTATCTCAATTTTCTGTCTTTAATTTATTGAATGAAGCGTTTATGTTATTATTTTTCATAATTTAATGAAAATATATAACAGAGGAGTAATAGCTTTCTTAACAAGTATGCAGGTCTGATATAGGGGCTATTTATAAATGATGTCACTTTTTTTCGCATTTTGACACTCTCCCCCATTTATTTTAATAAGGATATTTTTTATAAAAATACGGATGTTACACTTCTTGTTACTTTCTCTTCCTCCTCCTTCTTACAAACTCACATTTTCACGAATCTCCTTTCCCTCAAAGTGTGACATCATTTGTGAACGACCCCGTAATAAATATTTATTTTATACTGAGAACCATTTTATGTTTTGCAAAGTATGAATGGCAGACGATTAAGCAGATCGATGTATTAATTAATCCAACTATATTGTACACTGCATCAACGTGTGATCTTCTGATTCTTGGATAAAATTATTTAAAAACGAGCTGATGTGTGCATCATATGACTTCCTTTTACTCCAATTTTAATGTCATTTTCCCATTATTGGCAATTTTAATGTGATTCAATAGTTTACTCTCTAAATATCACCAGCAGTAGCCAAACTGAAACCAGATTTAAAAAAAAAAAAATTGTCGCCAATTTGGCGACAAAACGGCGACCAAACGACTGGCGATATATCGCCAAGTGTCCGCCAAATTATAACACCACTTGAGTATACATCGAAATTAACAATGATTCCCCCCTAAAAAGGGGCAAAAGACTCCTTTAGAAACACCGGAATACAACCAAAAAGGGAGGTGCGCAACTAGACCCCACTAGGAGTCTACGTACCAAATTTCAACTTTCTAGGACATGCCGTTCTTGAGTTTTGCGACATACATACGCGCATACGCACATCCGCATATACGCACAGACATACATACGTACGTACATACGGATGTCACGAGAAAAGTCGTTGTAGTTAACTCGGGGAATATCAAAATGGATATTTCGGGTGTCTGTACGTTCCTAGGCATATATCCACGTGTGACTGGGTCGAAAAATAAACTCAACTTTTATTCGGGGGTGATCAAAATGAAAATTAAGGCCGATTTTTGAGTGAAAACTTTTTCGCGAATACAAAACTTCATTTTGTGTAAAAGGAGTAAAAAACGGAGAAATTGGTCGATTCGTTTGCGGTTTTCGCTAAAATACACTACTCATTCATTGCTTTCTAAAACCAAGCATAACTCTAAATCGCTAACTTTTGAGATATGACGTTCTTGAAAGGAGTGAGCGATTTGAAAACCCCCTGTTCCCAATAGAATGAGAGGTAAGAATAAAATGTTACAGCCAAAAAATGACGAAATTTCGAAAAGTCGACCAAAACAATTTTCTTGTGCTAATATAGCCTCAGGTTTTGATGAAATTGAATTGAAATGTTTACTTGAACATCATTTTACCGAGCCTTCCGCTTAGAAAATTTTGCAGTCAAGCGTAATCACATATTTTTAGGACATTTTTCCTAACCCAGTTTTTTTCGATCCGCCCGATTTCGAAATATTCTTTTCTTCTTAAATTTGGTTCGCTAAGTTTGAAAATTAGAAACTCACTCGTTTTTACATAGTTGTAAAAAAATGTTCATCCATTATTTTAGTGGTGCTATTTTTTTTTTTTTTTTTTTTTTTTTTTTAACCACAGGGCCGCATATTTTTATAATACGATTCTCGGAAGCCGGTCAGTACACTTTTTTTTTTTTTTAAATATTCTAAATTTTTCTAAAAAACACAAAAAATATGGAAAGGAGATAAAACTGCACACCAAGAAGTATTTTTATCCTTACTTGATGCTTATTCAATTAAATGCAAAGTTAGCAACTGAATTCTGAAAAACAATTTAAATATTTGGTTCCAAACTTGTGACATTGTAAGAGATCGTGTTTTTTGATTCGTAACATTTAACAAAGCAACATGCCACACTAGTCAACTTCTTAAACCGGAGGTTGGGCACAATTGCATTATTTGATTGAAATATACTAGTTTTTTTTTTTTTTTTTTATAAACGGTTTTCAAATAAAAATTTCAAAAAACGTCAAAAGAATGATATATTCGTAACTTACTGGCGGATTCTAAAACTAATACATTAATTTGTTCATAATGATATGTTATTCTTTAAAGCAAGGAAATAGTCAAAATAAAAAAAAATCAAAGCGTAAGAAACATTTTCAAGTTTATTTTGAATGTAGGTTTTTCTTTAACTCTCAGTTTATTGAATAAAAATTAAAATTTCGTTTGGAATATTCGGCATATTTATTGAGTCTTTACACTTGAAGAGCCCATGGAGAAGAACTTTTAAAGTTCACCGTACAGTTTTTTTGTTTTGCTTTCTATAAGTTTGCACAGTCTTCAATCTTTCCTTCGCACTACGGTCCTTTCTTGACTGAAAGATTTATTCTGTTAAATACTGTCTGTAACCTCATTCCCATTGTAACTTGAGTTTCGCAGAAAAACGACTTTGATCTTCGTCCCCGGTCGTCTTCGTTTAAAATTTCATCGTGAAGTAACAAAGTAGATTTGCAAGTCTTTCTATCAAATAACACATAACCCTTGAATGCATCGTGTTGCCATTTGGCAGAATATCCAGTTTAGCATTCTAAAATACTACAAAGACAAATTGAAATTCCGTAGTCGCCAATAACCAAGTAAATACGCGTTGAAGATACTATAATAAATCAGTTTCAAATTTGTAAATGCACCAATCTGATCTGGAAAACAAAAATAGATTTCGCAAATGAAGGCATTCGCAAATGTAGAACTATTTTTTTAAAGTTTAGTGCGCTTGAAAATGTCCACTTCTTTTAATTCTATGTGAAATAAAATGTACTACCCCTTAAATAATAAAGTATTTTTACAGTAGCTATGAATGTTTGGGGAGATTTGAAGGTAAATTATTTGTTGTTTTTTTCGTTAAAGTCCGATGTTGCCAATATGTTGTTTAATTGTGAACCATACCTAAATGAATCTATGATTTTTAAAGTTTTTTCTCATGATTTAAACAGAAGTTTAAAGTAGTAGAACATATTGTAATCATGCATTTGAGGGTTCAAACAAAACCAGAACAAAGTATATTTACAGAGGAATCAACCAATGAGATTCAGTCATTTAAGTTGCTAATTTTTGCTTTATCAACGTTGTGTTTACTACAGGTTACTTGGCTGAACAATGGAATCAATTATTTTCGTATTTATATTAACACAATCAATGAAAAGTCTGAAACATGTTTTTTCACTCTAAAGTCACATTTTAGGAGTAGGGGCAATTGGCATATGGGTACACAAACAGCATAACCCTACTTTTGATGTTTTTTAAGGCTAAAGTATTGGAAAGAGACAAAACTTCGAAGGGAACATTGCTGAGAATGAACTAAACAATTGTGTATATAGTGCAGCTCTGAAAATTTGATCCATGCTCTGAGCAATGTAGCTCTTATGGAGGTAAGAAAGAAGTGTATCATATCGTGACAAAATGAGAGAGGGGGAAATGTTTGGGAAAAAAAGTGTTGTTGTTGTTGTTGTTTTTAATCCTATGGATATCTGATGGAGTCAGACAAGATCAAGTATATCGTTGACCCTTGAAAAATCAAGGACAAGAAGAGGAGAGGCATATACTGCCGTGTGCAGGTAAAAGGAAGTAACTGCAAATTTTTAATTTTTTATTTATTTATTTATTTTTTTTTTTTTTTTTGCATTTTTGTCATCTAGTACCTTTACTGTACAAGCTCACTTATTAGGCTTCCGCTGAAAATAGAGTGCGGAAACAAACGTCTAATTCCAACATTTTCCTATTGTTAGTATTGAATCCGACACACATTTCTTCAAATACCTCGAAAACTCATTTCTGCAGAGACTGTCATTTACCTGCACACGGCAGTATAAGTCTTCTTTGTTAAGACCCAAGCAGTCCAGGATGTGTTCGGCTGAGGCCTACTGAACCCTGCACTTGGAGCAGACCGCAAAAGTTTTTTCTGTCCTCAAAGAACGAGAGTGAAAAAATTAACGTCATTTACGGACAGCTCCTTAACTACAAACAGATACAAAACCAGTAGGGAAAATTTCAACACAAATCAGAGTAATCCTTAGCTTTGTGATTTAAATTAATATGAGCAACTTGGCAATATACTTCTTACATTTAATGCAGTGAAAAGCAAAGGAATGTAAGCGGACTTTTTCAAATTTTGGGTAAAGCTTGTTTAAAGATAACGTCCTAGGTAGATTTTCATTGGTTTTTTTCTAAATAATGCTGTACAGCAGCTCCTACCTGGGCTACTAGTACTATATCTTGTCCCCAGACAGAGGAGGGGTTCCCCTACTATTTGTACTGGTTATCTCCAAATTTTTAATTTTGCCACTTACATCCCTTTTCTTCTCACTGCCTTATTTTCAGATTGCTATTGGGTTTCACTGCTCTGAGTTGTGAAAATTCCTGAAATCATTATCTTTAGTGATATTAGGTTTTTTTTTTACATCTTTTAATCTCTTTTGTTGTGGTTTGACTCACAAAATACCTCTTAATTCTAGAACGGATAATTTCGTATGCTAATTCTACTTTAGAATACTATTGGTTCCTTAAATTAACGCTAATCTGTCTTTAAAAGCTTAAAAGAAGTTTCAATTAAACTGTGGGCTCCTGCAGTCCCTCATAGCAGAAGAGGGGAAAGTTTCTATTGCTGCTTTGTTTACCTCAGTCCAGATTTCGACTAGTTCTTCTACAACCCACAACGATTTTAGAGTGATTTATAGACAAATCAAAGAAAAAGACAAAACAAACTGCAACTGCTCAAAGCAATGATTTAAAAAGTTATATCATGAAAAGGGGGGGGGGCTTTAATGCATGCCTCTTAATAACTGTTTTTTCATTATTACAGTATCGCAATGTTTCCTAGAATGAAACATCACTACGGCTCTGAATTAGCGGCGTATATGTCCTTGACACAATCAATCGTGTTAGATTTGAACGAATTCTAACACGAATCTATCAGTAACGCAGCGAGAAATGACCTGAAAGGTGGGGCAAAGGCAATTTCTGACTGCTCTGCTGGTAGATAGAATTTTATCGAGTCGGACACTATCGACTGTGTTGGAGATAGATATTAGGGATGCTCCGATTAATCGACCACTTTGCTGATTATTTGTAATCTGCAAAATTTTGCCGATTACCCCGCGGAAAAAATCTTTTTCAAAATAATTTCTTTAAGCATACTTTCAACAAGAAACTGATGAATACATTTGTTAACAATAAATAAATGATTTTATGCTTACATGACTATAACATGAAGTATGAAAGTGTGTAGAGTAGAAAAAATAAATAGTTTAGAAAGTGCGAAAAAACGGAATGAACTATTAAAGGATCAGTTTGTAAGTTTATCTTACGATACCCTGAAACTGGCTTTTGATAACACTTCTTTTTATTCCAGTTATTTTGTTCTTTGTAACTAAACACAAGATAACACCATACATTTTACAAAATACTTATTAAACTAATTATTTTTGATTCAACAAAGCATTAGTTATTTATTTAAGTATCTTTTTATTTGGAAACAAATATGTACATATTTTAATTACTTCATTATTATTTATTATTACTGCATTATTATTATTATTATTCTAACTGATGGTTGGAAGTTAGGTCATTTTTTCATTTATTTTTACCCATTTTAAACAAATACACACATGCATACAATGCTGTAACATTTTACATACGTCGATACTTTTCTTCTTTGCCACAATACATAGATTAGCATAGATGACCATGTATTTTTTTTAAAGAAAAATCTTGGATAAATGGATACTAATAATTAAAAAATTAATTTAAATTTAAAGTTCTCATAAATTAGCCTGCAGACCACAGGTTATTAACTTTTTTTAAATTTTTGTCTAGTTAAAATAATGTAATTTTATTAAAAATAATATAAAAAATGACTCAACGAAATTGGAAGAAATTTTGAAATTATTTTGGGAAAATAAGGAAAGTGGAACAAAATAAATCATCTCTCAGAAATAAACTATTAACTATTTCTTTAGTCGAAATTATAAGAGGAAAAAAAATTTCTGTTGGAAAAAATGGTATTGGTTAAAAAACATCATTAATCGGCCGATTATTCAGTAACCGATTAATCAGTAATTGGCCAATTTGCTTATCGGAGCTACCCTTATGGATATGCCACCTAATCTATAGTTGGGGCAAACCTAACAAGGCAGCATTGTGAAGGTTACGCAGATCCGAATCGCAGCATTACGACGGAAGAAAGTAGAGTAGCGAGTAGTTCGCTACAAAAAAAAGTAGTTTGTAGCGATTTTTGAAAACTACTTTTAAATAAAGTTTCAAAAAAAAAAAAAAAAAGAGGATTCAAACAATCTGACTCGTGCAAGTGTTACGCGAATAAAACTTGCATCAATCAGATTCGTAAGACTCTGAAAAATACGAGCTGACATCAGACATATTTTGAAGTCATATGTTCTATCTGTTAGACGCCACTAGTTTATTTGGCATCGAAACGTTCACATTTCCTCAACATTTGCCTTCAATAGAGCATCACTTAGAAAGAAAAGAATAAGCGACAACTGCCAAGTAGTACCCCGTTTGTGTATTCTGTCAGCAGAGAATGTCCCGTGGATGAACATTTTAGATGTCAATGAGATTATTGAGCCAATATCCTCCTAATATGGAAGCTACTGCAAATCTTATAGAAGAGAATGACACTGAACTGCCCTCTTGGCTGGCTAACAATAAATATTACAGTGTCATAGAAATGTATGATAACGGAAATGTTTTCCGTTTCATGCAAAATTTGCCCGTTTGTTTTGCAAAAAGGTATGAATGTCATTCGCATTTACAGTCGAATCTCAACTTACGCGAGGGATGCTTTCCAAGACTCCCCACTTAGTTTGAAATTTCGCGTTTAGGTAAAAAGTATCTACACAATTTTTTTTATGAACATGCCAATTATTTTAGACATTTGTAAACACCCCTCACACAAACTATCTTAACCCATTCTTAACTTCATTTTTCCGAATTTAAGCGTAGAGAACTGAAAGTTTACTATATTTAAAAAGAAGCTGTGTTATTGAATAAAAATACAGTTATGGTGCACAAAATCAATGGGAAAGAATGGCATAAAATGAAACAGTACGGTACGTATAGTAAGTAGCAATAATAAAATGCAGCACTACAACAGTACTGTATAGTAGATACAGTAATTATATTCGACGCATTTTTTGGTTGTTCAAGAATATCGAAAATCTTTAAATTTCTTTAGTTGTCAGAAACTTTCTATTATTCCGTTTGAAACTTTAGATAAATAGCCCGCTTGTGTGAAATAATGTTTCATCAACTTCATATTTAGAATGAAAAAATGCGGAGTGGCGATTTGAAAATTAACATAGCGATGTTTCGACTAGTACAGTGTGGGGTACATTTGCTTTCAGTGATGCTAAAAGGAAAGTCCATTCACGAAACTAATATTTAGTACCCATTAAAGAAGGTGATACCTAAGCCTTGCGATTCTCTTGCGAAATATTTCGTGTTAAGGGGTTAGGAATTCGCGTTAGCTCCAAAATTCGTTACTCGAGAAAAGCTCGCTATTTTGCCATTTCGCGCTAGTCGACACTTGCACATTGAAGTAAAGTAAGCATTTTTAGTTATGTTTCATCTTTCGGATATTTATTAATATTCGATTATAAATACTCGTACCGTTTGGGATATTTTTAAAATTTCTTTACTTTTTCTTTTTTACTGATTTTGTGTCGATATATTGACAAAATAAAAGTCAATTATTAAACATTGTAAGTTTTCAATGTCATTTGGTGAAATTGAAAAAGGCTCTTATTTCATTTTATCAGTAACGTAAGAAAGGAGATGGTGTCCAGGGCGGAAACCCTAGCTTGAAACTCAAAATCAATTAACTAGTTCCTACAAAATATAAGTGCCTGTAAAATTAACTCCTACAAGATTAAAAGATGTTTTTCATCATCTAAATCAATTTTATGTACACATATGTAGGTATATATAAAATTTTAATCAAATTATAACTGTACCTACTATTTACATTTTCAAGTAGCCGAGTTGCACTTCTTGAATGAAATATTCACTGTCAGAGAAGAATTAAAAACTTGAATGTAGAATTCCTTCAACGTTTTAAATCCTTTCTTGCGTCGAATACTCGTAAAAATCGTAAAAAAATATTTGGAATGACAAATTGGCTCGGTAAAGGTATGAAACAATAAACAATTCTTAGTAATACTCCATTTTCAAATGAGCCAATTTATTAATCCAAACCAGTTTTTTAATTTTTTTCGTTCAATCCTGAGATGGTGTGCATGTGCATGCTTTTCATTTATTTATTTTTTAAAAAGTAGCGACGTAGCGACTACTTTTCAAAAGTAGTTTGTAGTTGCTACATTTTGAAAAAAGTAGTTGTAGTGGTATTTAACTTCATTTGTAATAAAGTAGTTGTAGTTCGCTACAAAAAAAAAGTAATTTTTCCAACCACTGGGTTTGCCCCCAACTAAAGTTAGATGATCAATTCATTTGAAAGATTTTCCGGGAATCCAAAGGAATTTTTTGACGGAAGATCTTTTCGTCGGAAAAGGTTAGAGAAGACGTTCATAAAACAGTGAGTTCTAAATGATGGTACCTATTAAGAATTGCAGCTACTATCGTCACTACTCTTTCTTTCTTTCTTTTTTTTTTTTTTTTTTTTTTTTGTTAAATCTGAGCCATTAGTTTTTCGCACTAACCTATTGTTACGAGGGAGTAGGAGCAAATTTGAAAAGAAAATGGTCAAAAACTATTACATAACATATTTATCCCATAGGAAAGATGCAATATTTTTGTTTATTTATACGGAAGCTAAACAGCTTCACATACATAGAGGACTGCGTACAAAGCGCATTGCCTCCAGACACACACAAGTAAGATTTACAACCCACTAGAAGAGAATAACACCCAGGACATCGGTGGAAACCGAACCCACGACCTCCGGCTTAGAAGACAAAGCTTCTACCACAGAGCCACGGAGATCCAAAGATTTAATAATTATGTCTTTGTAATTGTAAAGGAAGTAATATCAAGTTACTGTACTTGCTTTTCCTTTTCAAATTTCGTATTTTCATTAATGCAGTAGGAAACCTTATGAAGGAGAATAATGGGGTGGAAGAACATGCGTTCCCAAGAACCAACCCGTTTGCACAGGTAAACAGAGCCTTGAAGAAGAATTGGAGTTGGGACCTCCGGGTCCAAGTAGTTGTTCTTGCTTGTGTGTTATACAGGAAGCCGAGGGTTCAGTTCACCCTTGCTCTGAGTGTGGCTTTCTCTTTTCGTGCTATAAATCTTTCTTGTGTTGTCTTGTCTGTCCAAAAAGGTTTGAAAAAAATTGTGGACAATTCCAAAAAGAAACAGAAGCAATGCCCATAGTACGGAGCCCTCTTATAAATTATGCGTGAGCAAATGTTCCCTATTGGGGCCTCAGTGGTCGAGTGGTCTGAGCGATTGCTTTCCCCACTTGTGGCGATGGGTTCGACTTCCACCCTAGTTCCGGATGTATTTTCCGTTCTTTGTGCTGTAAGTTCTTTCATGCAACGTTTGTTTTGTATTCTGTAACATATGAAATAAAATATATCATATGTAAGGGAGGCGAAACATTTAGATTGTAGTCCTCATCAAAAAAAAAATCTGTTCAATAAGCACGAAGAAGAATACCCCCGATTGAAACTGAAACTAAAGAAGAATAGGAGTAAAGCTTTAGATGCGCAAATATGAAAGTTTGGTGTGGATAAAGCATGTGACGTCAGCTCAGCTAATGGAAGGTGGAACATACCATTGGATGTCTAAATGCATAAATATTGATGCGCCAACAGCAGCTTCTCTGTTCTCGTTGTTTTGAACGTGCTAATCTTTGTCTTTTTCCAGCTACCATGACGAAGCTAATCCAACCTTTAGAGCTTATGCAAATGATGAGTGATGTTGGTCGTAGCGTGCGAGGTAAGGAGGTCGTATTAGCTCCCCATCTAGATGATTACGATATTCTGAAGCGTTTTCGCCAGCCTGCCGAGTCTTCTGAGCCTGGTCACTTCATCGTAGTCCTGTACGTAGATCGTTTTCGGGCTGGGGAAGTTGTACTTACCTTCGCAGACGAGAAAACTTTAGAGATGAAGGCAAAACACGGGTCTCGCACGGACTGCAGTAACATAATGTATTCCCGTTCGATACATTACAAATGGCACTTGCCGAAAGATGTAACGTACAGAAATCTTCAAGCTCTGTGGACGGCTGACAACTTTTTGATAATAAATTCGACCAAATTCCGTGCTCCAAGATTATCACTAGAACCTAAAACAGAACCAAAGTTCTATTTGATTCCTCAAAGGATTCCGATGAATTTCAGAAATTCCATTGATCTGAGTGTCATGAATGAAATGATTGAAGACATCAGAGACAAGGCTCAACATGCTTTACGATTTATGAGAATGAAGATCGGACATTGTGATACTTGGGACTCTGGTGATACTGCACCCGCTTCTGATGATGTACCACAGCCGCCAGGAGTTAAAAAACCCGAAGCTGTTGGTGAGCCAAGTCAAGTCTGAACACTAATTTAAATCTTAAATTTCATTTTGTATTTTGTACTAGGAAAAAAAATAATTGAATTTTACTATTTCGAAATTTGATAATAAAAGTTGGCTGGACCTATGCTACGTAGAAATTTTTTATACCTTCGTATGAGCTGAGGGATAAAATTTGGTGTGTTTCAAAACTTAAGTTTCTCATGAAAATTGTCTCTGCGGCCAGAAGAGTCTAAACATTCCTAATTGATACTTCATTCTTTGAATGGGAAATAAATTGAATTTTCCTCGACCTTGTTAAACTGTTTAAATGTTGAATTTTTTAATTTTAATCTCTTACATAGGAATTGCATAAGTATAATTTTGTAATGCTCCAACGCGCGGTCTTACAGCCGGAAGATTCTCCAGAATCTGAAAAAGGTAAATTAAAAAGTTATAATGGTTCAAATTTCTACATGTTGATATAGAGTATCTTCCAACCTGGACTTGATTCCTGCAAAATGTCTCTGCCACCTCTTGGGCTTAATCTACATGATATTCATTTGCTTTTACAACGGAACTATTCTTTTAAGTTGATCAATTGACTATTTTCGATCGAATTAGATGCAGTGTGAATATTGTCAGCTGTAATTTAAAAACCTATTAACGTTGCCTACAAAATTCAAAAGGGCTACGAAAACTAACAATAGACTTTATCGTAATTGTCGAATAATTTCGAAATGTCTCAAGATTTGACTCGAAGATATCGATTTGAATTAGGCAACTAAATTTGCAATATTAAAACTTTGCTACTAAAATGTCAATTTAATTGCTTGTTGATGAGAGGTATTGACAGTGTCGGCAATATTTTCGGCTTTTTTTCCGTAAAAGTGACAAAGCCTGAAGTGACAAAATACAAATTTGTGCTTTGTTTCCCCCCCCCCCCCCAAGAAGCTCATAGAATAAATAACCCGAACTGCTTTACTGCCTAACTTTAAATTGTGTTCCTATGTATTAAATCTTTATTTTAGTATCATAAAATTACTTACTTTTTATTGGATGAGGTTCTTATTTAATCTCAAGCTAATTTAAAACTTCGGGTACCTCTTTTTATTTACTAATTAAGATTTACCATCGAGTGAAAGCTAGGTTTTTACTAAAGAAAAATAAAATTACATTCTTCCAGTTATACTAAAAAAGTGTTTAAAATGACACTGCGTAGTTTCCAAATCCGTAAAATATTTTGGGTAAATTAAGTTTTCCTGCAGTCTTTCTTACATTTTATTTAAAATGCATGAAATGAAGTTTCCAATATTTGGAGTTGAGAATTGAAATGTCTTATGAACGAAAGACCAGTTGAAACTTCGATGACCGTTTCTCTTCATAGCTGACAAAATTAAACTGAAAATTAAGACTAGTTCGCATGAGTAAAAATAAAGACAAAAGTCCCATTTAAATTCAAGCTTCTAAAACAAACCTTTCGAAGACCCAAAAATTTGGCGTTCGGAAAACGGACAAAATCCGAAATTCAGAATATGCTGGTTACTACTTTAAAATTAGGCTTAATTTTTTGGGTTAAAGATTTTGTTTAGTAGGCATAAAATTGGTTTCCTCTTATGTCAAAATAAACATTATTTGCTGCAGGTAAAAATTCGGGAATTTCGGAAGAAAATCGGAAACGTTTTATTACATTTTTTAAATAAAAATATTTAAGAAGGAAAAATAAAGTAAGCATGTTTTAAAAATTATCAGACAGAAGACTTTTATACTATTGTATGAAAAATTTTAGCTTTTGTGATCGGGACCTTTTTACTGTAAGAATTTTTCCCAAAATTCTAATCACTGAAAAATTTCTATTAGGAAATTTAGGTGATATTTGATTCATTAGAGTTCAGGAGAAAGTATCGAAATTAAACAGTCTACCGAATAAATCGGGAGATTCGGCAGATTTGTCAGTTGTAATTTAAAAAAAAATAGTTTAAAGGACCTTATTTCGGATGTGTGTGCTTCTAAAACTAGTTTTCCATAAATTTATGGATTCAAATTTAGCAATGTATGGAACAGATTTATACAATATCGCAGATTTCCTGAACTTATCTGTAATCTCGAAAAAAGAAACTAGCATTTAATGCTGCAAGTTTTTTGTAAGGGAATTACAACTAAGATTTTAAGTAGATGCAACACTGACTTAAGGAGAGTCAGTGCCCTAAATACTTTTAAAATATATAAAAATAAAAAAAAAATGAATTTTTGAAACTCCATTTCAGTAACTTTTTAATAATACTAACTTCTTGATCGTGCTCATATTAAAAGTAAGTTAAAATAAGATTAAAAAAAAAAATGTAAACATTATGTTGATAAGGTATGATTCTCCCCTTTGAATTGCAATATCTCGAAATGGTATTTTTGAAACTAAATGTTCCTTTTTCTCAAACTAAATAGTGTTAGGCTTTGAAATTTTTATCACTTACTCCATCCATCTAATGGCATACTGAAGTAAATTTTTTCTCATATTCGAAAATTATTTTTTTATGAAACCGATTTCGTTTTGTAAAATGTGTTTTTTTTTTTTTTTTTTTTGAACAAAATACAGTAACTTCCACATTAGATTTTTTTTATATAAACTAAGCTTTCTTTCTGTAAAATTTTACTTCAGTATAGAGAAAACGAGTACTTAAGGTACAGAAAAATTTCATAATTGTATCTTTAATAGATTTTCAGAGAAAGGTACATGAATCTGTTCAAATTAACATAGACGGTATACTGGGTACTGACTCCTCATAAGTTGGGGGTAACCGCAAATTAATAAAAGATCCAATTTCAGAATTACATAAAGAATTTAAGGGCGTATGGGGGAGCTTTAAAGACCCGAGACCTTCCCAAAACAAGTTTTAAACCATTCCTTATTACTAAGGATTTTAATCTTTTCAAACTTAAGCTTTGAAATTTCTCGTATTTGACTTGGGTCCATTTCCAAAATTCAAACATACTCCCGAAATACTTGTTATGGGGGTATGCTGAAAAATGGAGTCCTGATAACAGCCTTTTAACATTTTAGTGGTGATGTATGGTGTTCCACACCCGTGAAGAATTGGACTTTTGCATTCAAAAGTCTTCTAATGTGTGGATATATATCTTCACATATTTATATGTAACTAAAACAGTACCGTAGGTGACATACATATTTAGAAAACTACAAAAATGTTCAGTTTTTCTACTTTAAAATGTTGAATTTTATTGAGTAAAAAGAAATATGTTGGTCACACCTCATTTCACGGCCTGCGATACAAAAATTAGTCTCGCCAGTTAATGGTTGAAAACTTTCGCACACTCTTTCTTGTCTACCCATTCAAGTGTCGAATGTTTTCATACTATAATTTAACCACATTAAATTAAACATTTCGTAAAATATTGCGAAGTTTCCGACGAAGATGTTTTAGCTTTTCTAACTTCTAATACAGTAAAGATAAAGCAGACATTCTTATTAGACATAACTGTGTTCTGCATTTTCAGACTTGTTCTGCAACAAATGGCTTGCATGCATTTTTCATTTAGACTAAATTTGACAGGGATGAAATTCTGACAAAGCTTTGGCAGAAACTGAAGTTTCAATGCTCTACAATCGAGATCTTTAACGCAATTAAAAATTTATACGAGGAAATAAATTGAACAATGAGCTTTAACTGTCGGGAAAGCTTCGCACTATGTTCAATTTCGAGCTAGGTTATGCAGTAGGGTGTTTCGAAAAAATAATTTCTTTATTTTGGAATCGCGTTACCTCTCAAAAGTTGTAGTTCGGTATCCTCAATTCGGAAACAATAAATTCTAAGATTACTTTAGTTCACGCATGAGGCTGAAAATTTGAAAAATGTTTTAAAATTACAATTTTCAGAAAATAATAAAATTGTTTCTTTTTTTTTTTTTGTATTTTTTCATGATGCAATAATCATAAATTGTCAGTATATAGCGTAGTTAGAACCTACAAAATATTTTATAGCTTTTACATATGATCTTTAGTTCGCGCATACGCCTTAGATTGGGCAGGATATTTTAACCCAGTTAAAGGCGTAAACGAAATATCTTATGTAAAAGCTATAATTTTTTTAGTTCACACTACGCTATGTACCGACAATTTATGACTGTTACTTTATAAAAATGTAAAACAACAATTTATTTTTTGAAAAATTCAATTTTTAGCATATCTTTTCAAACTTTCAACCTTAATCGCGAACTGAAGATGTCAACTAAGTTTTTTAATTATTTTTCTCCAATTGAGGATGCTAAACTACAACTTTTGAGAGGCAACGAAAGGAATATTTTTCGAACCACCCTATTATATAGGTAAATCAGATCTAGTAGAATAAGATTTTAAGTGTTTTTGAATCACATTCTATGGCAATTCATTTGACTTTTTTTTTTTTTTTGGTAAAACGTGTAACTTAAGTTCTATTGCTGATTACGTCAAGCTGAATAAAATTACTGAGCAATTTATATTGAAACCGTGTGAATTAAAGGAATGTGGCTGTATAAAATCTGAAGTATCTCGTCGGCATTCATTCTCAGATTCGTAGACTGGATTGTGGTTTAACTCGGGAGTTCCCAAAGTGAGTGCAGCTCAATTATATACACATGCGTACATACAGAATGAGCACAAACGATGGACCCGATTTCAAAAAAAAAATTTGAAACTACAGTTAGACCTCGACTTAACGCGAGGAATGCGTTCCGAGATGTCTCAAAATTGAAATTTTGAATTCGTTGAAGAAAAAGCCCTGGCTTTGGTCGGATGCCTTTTCATCCATAAGTTCCCTTATTTTACATTGAAAAGGGGGTTCTTTGTAATTCCGAAATACGTGTACAGTGTTGCCAGATAGTCAAATCCAGATTTCCCCAATTCCCTTCCAACTTTTCCCCAAAAAGCGATGTTTTCAATCAAAATTCCCCAAATTCAAAAATTATTTTTCCACTAATATTTTCATATAATGAATCTACTTCCTCTAATATTTTTGTCTCTTGAAAAATAATTTTTTCCCCAAATAGAGAAATTTTCTTACAAAATTCCCCAACTCTTTCTTCCCATTTTTGCTTTTTTTTTTTTTTTTTTGTCTTTTTCAGCTTCTCATTAGTAAAGAAAGATAATCTCTCTGTCCGGATCTCTCTGTCTTTCAGGATCTCTGTGACGCTCATAGCGCCAAGACTACTACCAAGAAGTTCTACCGATTTTCATAAAATTTGGGAATAAATTAGTTTGTAACATGGGGGTGTGCACCTTTAAGCGATTTTTTGAAAATTCGATTTTGTTCTTTTTCTATTCCAATTTTAAGAACATTTTCCCGAGCAAAATTATCATAAGATGGACGAGTAAATTACCAAGTTATCATAACGTGGAACCGTAACGTGGGCCAGCCAATTGGCGAGAAATTCATCATGCATTATTTGTAAATATACAGGGGAACTAAAAGACCTTTTAATTTTCTACTACGGGCAAAGCCGTGTGGGTGCCACTAGTGATAAATACAAGCTTCTGACCGAGAGATAAGAAATAGCCATTTTTTTTTTCCTACTCGCATTTACTGCTCTGCTTCTGTATGTACATTTGAACTATGATTTTTGTATATATTTATCCAAGAACGTTCTTCATCACTTATTTTTACCTGTTCCACGTATCAACTAGTTACTCACGTAGAACATTAATGCGAATTCCGTACCATAATATTCCACATAATGCGAATTCAATTAAGTTGAGCAAAGCTAAACAAACGCTGTTTGATACAAACTACTACTTCTTGACGCGAATTTAAATACGAAAAAAATTCATTTTTCCTGAGGTTTGCTTCTCCTCAAGAAAAAAATTTTTCCCCACAGAATTCCCCTCAAAACCAATTTCCCAAAATTTCCCCAGAGAGCACCAGATTTCCCCAATCTGGCAACACTGCACGTGTATGCAGTAATGTGCAAAATTTGTGCAATTAAACGTTTTTTCTCATTTTAAGAGCATAGCTTTACTACTTTAATTCGTAAAGTAACTTTCTAATAGCGAACAAAACAAAGTAGGGTTGACCGGGGTAATTCTAAATGGTTTTTGATGTTTTCAAGAAAAGTCATTAATTAAAAAGAGGTTTTTTTAAATATATTAATTTAGAATGTATATTCAAATTTATACATTAATCACGATATACCACACAAATTTTTAACAAATTCTTTGCGAAAATAAAAATTTTATGAGACATTCACAATTTGCCAGAACAGATTTGTAAATCACATGTTTTTTGGTGTAATTGTGAAAGGAATCAGAAATGCTATTTAGAATGTAATATAACAGAATTTTGGTAGATGCGAATAAATCTGTTTAATATGTTCACTTTTACCCTGCTTTGGAAGTGATGCCTTCATTTTTAGTGCTAGGAATTCCTCTTGTATAACACCGGTAACAAATTTCTCAAATTTATTAAAAATAGCAAGTGGGAAATAACTATAATAGATGTTTACTACAAACTAAAAATGATAAATTTTATCGATTTAATGAAAACTTAAATTGCAAATTCAGACTTAAACTTTTCTATACAAATATAAAAGTAACAAGTTTATTTAAAGATATCAGACGTACCAAGTCTCAAAAATTACCACTTTGGTCTAGAAAAAACTCAAATGTTTTAATTTGTTAATGAGACTTAAAAAATGGCTCTATTGTTCATTTACATCCACAAATCAATGAAAAATATAGGTTATTTGATTCTTGTACGCTTCTACAGGAAATGGTAAAACACCAACTGTGTCAAAAATGGGGGCTGAAAATACATATTGTTCTTTGCACACAAACTCTGTTTTGGGGTTGTTGCCCCAACGGGGCAATAACCCAATTCCTGTAAATAACCCAATTCCTGTACATGGATTTTGCAATTCTCTTCATCAACATTATTTGTATTGCAGATATACTTGTAGTGCGTTCTAATTGTGAATAGTGTTCACATTTACCCCAGATTTACAAAATGAAGGGGTAATTTTGAGTGTAATAAAATGCTAAAATTAAAGAAAAACAGAAGAAACGTTGTCAATCCGAGGTACTAAAAAATTTTTTTCAATAATGATATGTATATTTCATGAGTTGAATGGTTGTTTCCAAGATCACGGGACGCGGGAGCGTCCCGCCCCGCCAAGGAAACCAAACGTCAACAGCCAACAGAAGCAAATCCACCGCCAAAGACGAAAGAAAATAAAGCGACCAAGAACAAGATTACGCGACAGAACGAATTGGGGTCATTCCATGTCAAGTGATCCAAAATTTGGGAAATTTTTTCCCTCACCCTTTTGTATTTCTTTGAAATTTGGCTCATCGATTGTACCCTTCGAGGTAATCAAAAGTCCAAATTTTTAGATTTTTATCTCTATTATTTTTTTATTTATGACACTTTGATTTTTCGAAAAACCCTCTTTTTTCATGGATGTTTGAACATAAAATGGACGATAACTCAGCACCAAATATAGATAGAAAGATTTGGTAAAAAGCATTTTAAAATACATTAGTTGCTGTTTAATTGGATATGCAACATGACTAATTTCAGAAAATTTTTAATTTAAAAAAAATAAAATTTAATTTTAAATTTAATTTTCTCAGAAAAGGTATAATGAATTTTTTTTAAATTCTCAAAAATTTGTCTGTATTTTATATTTATTTGTGCAAAGTTTCAAATTGGGATCTCAATAGGATCATATTTTTATGAATTTTTAAATAAAATTTGACTTATGAAATAATGACATTTTTCAGATTCTAACTAGTTAAATATGGGGTTTTCTTATTGGGGATGGTCTAGTAAGTAGTAATTGATCATGATTATGCTTGAAATGAGCTGACATGAATTTGTAGATTGGTAAGCCCCCCCCCCCCCACCACTTTTAATTTTTTTTTTCAAAACATTTTGAAAATTAAATAAATAAATAAATAAAACAAAACAAATAGTAAACTTATTAAAAGTTCTTAAATAATCTTCTTTAAAGCAAGAAAAAGCCCCCCGCCCCAGCACCACCACTTTTATTTTTTTTTTTTTTTTCAAAACGCAAAAAATAAATAAATTAATAAAATAAAACAAAATGAATAGAAAGCATATAAATGCTGATAAATGTTCTTTAAAGCAAGACGAAGTACATCCCCCCGCCCCCACCCACACATACCTGACGCTATTTTTTTTCGGACCAAGTGTTTCTTTTTCAATCCGAACTTCACAAAATGTACTTGATTAATTCACTATCTGATAAGGAAAGTTATGATTCATTTCATCCCCTACCCCTGCGCCAACTTTCAATTTTGGAGGGAGGAAAGAAATAGTTTGCCCCAAGATCATAGCAAAATAGGAGTGTTTCCCCCCATTTTGTTTCATTCTTTTCACACTAAACTAAAAATCAATCTAAGTATCAGATCATATATATCTCTGCATAAAACTGTCTTTCTACAACATTTGGAGTGCGGCGGTCTTCTTTTCTTTAATGCTAGTTTTCTTTTTAGTTTCAGTTGTAAATGAGAGCAATGCAGCGAGATCTATTTATACATATATTAAAAGCAGTTATAGATCAAACAAATTTTGCTAGTTTGAGCATAACCTTCCATGTTGTTAAGCTTCATTCCAGATTGCTCTTCCCCCTCCCTTTCCCCCTCCCCATATCGTCCCACTTTTCGAAAGAAAAAAAAAGCTGCAAATGAGTGGATCTATTTGTCTGTTAAAGTTTTTCTGACTTTTAGTTTTTATGATTCCCCCCCCCCCCCCCATTTATAAGCCTTAGTCACTGCTGATGTTTAGCAGCGTGCATCCCAGTTTATTATGATTATAACTCTTACGTGCCAGCTTTTTTTTTTAAATTCAGTTTTGAAAAAAAAAAAGATAAAAAGTGGTTGTGTGGAGGGGGGGGGGGGTACCAATTTACAAATTCATGTCAGCTCATTTCAAGCATAGTCATGATCAATTACTACTTACTAGACCATCCTTAGTAAGAGAACCCTATATTTAACTAGTTAGAATCTGAAAAATGTCATTATTTCATAAGTCAAATTTTACTTAAAAATTCATAAAAATATGATCTCATTGAGATCCCAACTTGAAACTTTGCACAAATAAAGATAAAATACACACAAATTTTTGAGAATTTTTTTTAAAAAATTCATTTCACCTGTTCTGAGAAATTTAAATTTAAAATTTAAACTTCATTTTTTAAAAATTAAAAATTTTCTGAAATTAGTCATGTTGCATATCCAATTAAACAGCAACTAATGTATTTTAAAATGCTTTTTACCAAATCTTTCTATCTATATTTGGTGCTGAGTTATCGTCCATTTTATGTTCAAACATCCATGAAAAAAAGAAGGTTTTTCGAAAAATCAAAGTGTCATAAATAAAAAAATAATAGAGATAAAAATCTAAAAATTTGGACGTTTGATTACCCCAAAGGGTACAATTGATGAGCCAAATTTCAAAGAAATACAAAAAGGTGAGGGAAAAAACTTTGGATCACTTGACATGGAATGACCCATTGGGGTTTTTTGGGTTTTTCACCCCTGTGTATCTCAGCCCCATGAAGACCCCCAGATTTTATTTTTGGTACACTGAATCCCTAGTGGCAACTGACGCCGTAAACCAAAATACAATCCCCTGGACCATCAGGGGGAGGAGGTATTAAAGTTATAAAATCGCTGTTCAAAAAAGTTTTCGCTTTCTTTGACAGGGCTACAGCCCAGACGAAAAAATGAATCAAGCTGAAATTTCGTACACACATTCCTTGTGCCCTACTGATGTGCCTTTTGTGCTATTTGACCCCCTCCCCTTCCCCCCTCATTTTAACCCCCCAAATTGTATCTTCCCGGGGTTCTATCACAGACCCGGGGGGGCTACGGTAATGATTTTTTGTATACATATTCTTGGGGGGCCATTGAGTACATATACAAAAATTCAACCCCCAGGGACATCATGGGCCGGAGTAATTGAAGTCTGAAAATCACTAATTTTTCCTAAATTCTTATGTACTTACTCTCAGCTCGTAGGGTTTGTTTATCTCGGTCTGCAATTGCAAGGTTAGAACAGATCTAACAGTTATTCCAAAGTTGTCTTAGTAAATGAAATTCAATCAAGACTAAAACATATCCAACAGTTGCAACTAGACGTTAATTCGCGGATATCACAAATTTGCCACAGCGACTGCGCTTGAGCGCAGACTTAGCTCATTGGGCTTTCTGTTTTCAGATTCTATGTTGTTTGTTTATACTTAAGCAGAGAAACAAATCTATGAATGAGATTAGAATGCTGTCCTCCCCCCCCCCTTCCCCCAAAGTTTTGCCGATACGAAATTTCCTTCCCCCTGTTTTTCACTTTTGATATATTTATGGAGGGAAGAAATTTTAAATGTAGGCGCAAAACTGGGGTTAAACCATTACAATATTTTACGTGACAAATTATATGAAACTGTACGCATATGAATACGGCACATATAACTTTTTAATTGAAAGCGAAAAATAGCACTTTTTTATTGGTTTGCTTATTTTCTAAATTAATGGATTTTTCACAAAGAACACATAATGAATTGAAAATATATGAAATACGTGTGTGGATATCCGTGCTTTGCAGTAATTTGTTAGCTAAAAAATTTTTGCAATTAATTTAAGCAAGACTTTTAATGAGCTTAGTCCGCGCGCAACATGTGCATTCGCTCTGGCAAATTTGGGATATCCGCAATTTGACATCGAGCAAAGTTGTATAGATCTTCTGACTTCATTCGAATGGCGTCATTGATGGTATAGAGCTTAATGGCTCTTTTGATCAGTCTCAGTTAAAAACTTAAGATTTAAGCAATATAGTAAGCTAGACCTAATAAATTAGGATAATTGCCTACCACACTTATCTTGAAGATCGCAGGTTAGGCCCACGTCTTTAAAGAAAACTTCAATCAACAATAAAAATTATTGAGCGGCAAGGGAGGGAAAGAGTGACAATAATTATTCATTTGAAAATTCGCAATGATTTCAACACATTCAAATCTATACATATAATAAAATATAAGATGTTTGTGTGTGTGTGTGGCGCGCATCCCGGGAAAACGGTAAGGCCTAGAAAGATGAAATTTGGTATACAGGTGTAGTTTTTGCACCTCGGGCTTCGATTTTTGATATTTTAATTAGAAAAAAAAGTTATTTAATGTTTTATGTGATTTTTAGCACTTTTTAGTACTTTTAACCTCACAGACCCCGAACCAATCGCGCCAGACAAATATTTTTGGTACTATAGTGTAGGAAATTTAATTTTAAATATGATGAACAAAAAAATTTTGAAGATAGAGCAATTTTTGTTTTTGTTTTTTATGAATTTTTGAAAAAACCTTTAATTTGCATGTTTTTCTGGGTTTTCTTTTTTTCTAATATCATCCTGCGAGAAGTATCCAAGCCTCATTTCTGAAATTTAAGTTGGTAATAGTAAAAACATTTCGCCCTCTTCAGAAGAAAAAAGTTCTTAAAAATACGCAATAGTTTTTTTTTTTACAATTTTTTTAATGCTGAACACATCATGTCCTTTCACGCATCAGTCGAAAAAAGCGTTCTTCAATCTTTTATGCCTGTGACGTCACTACTTGGGTTTCGATTCGATATTTACGATGGAATCTTAATCGCAAGCAATGTTAATCTTTTTTTTTTACTATATAGCTTACTTCTACATTTTCTGACGTGATGATCACGTGTTTTTTCGGCAGCGCTTGCTTTTTTTCTTTCCCTTTTTTTTTTTGTTTTATTTAGAGATTGCATTTATTTCTTTTTCCATCCCCCCCCCCCCAAGCTGGACCTTTCGCTGTATCTATATTACGTTACATTTCATAGTTGTGCGCATTAATTCAATAAAAACATATTTTTTTTATCTTTGTCAAACGCAGCTTTTTGCACACTACGGGGAATTTGAGCTTCTTTTTTTCTTTTTTTTTTTTTGCTCTACTTAAATAAAAAAAGCGGTTTTTGAGTGTTCTTTGTTTTTATTAGGAAATGGGTGAGGAGGTCAATATGAATAGAGATGGATAAGAAAATGTACAGATAGATTGTAAAGGTAGATAGCCGCCGAAGGCGGCAATCTTGGCGTAAAAATGTGAATGGCACAAAAAAAAAGATAGAGATGGATTGATTAATACTGCTGCCAAATTTATTTAAACAACCGCCGAAGGCGGCAAACTTGAAGTAAAAAGGTAAATGACAAGTTAGCCAAACAGCCGCCGTAGGTGGCTGCTTGCACATTGGATGTCAATGCCCCCCTCCCCTCCCCCACATACACCATGACTTTGAAAAAACAATGCTTTCACATAAAAGTGGAAGTGCTTTTTGTTATTTTTCGACAAAATTTGCATGAAGAGTACGTCGTTTGTGTCTCCCCTCCCCCTCCTTTAAAAATATTCCAAACGACGAAACTGGAGACAGATCTAGAAAATATTTTATTCAAATTATTAATGATTTAGATAGATATATATTGATTGACACCGCCACGAAATTTATTTAAGCAGCCGCCGAAGGCGGCAACATTGGCGTAAAAAAACGAATAATAATACTGATTTATAGAGAAAAACATTGATTAATGTCGTCGCTAAATTGTTTAAGCAGTCGCCGAAGGCGGCAGCCCTGGCATAAAAAGGCGAATGGCGTAAAAAGGCGGACCAGCTGGTCGCCGCAGGCGGCTAGTTTAAAATATTTAATGGCATAGTTTTTTTTTTTTTTTTTTGCTTGGTGATAACATGCGTTATTTCGTTTTTTAAATGAACTTTTAAACAAAACTAGGTATTAAACAAGACAAAGACTTCTATCAAGAAAAAGATAAATCATCGAACAATTAAAATTATCCCATAAAACGTAAAATAATCCACAATTTAAGAAAAAAATGTAATTAAACAAAAAGTGAAAAGCTAGATTAAAATAGCCCTCAAGATGTAAAACATTTAAAGAAATCTTCATGAAAATGTTGAATAATCTGTCAAATAAAGAAACTGTAAAAGAATTTATTGCGAAGTTGTAAAATACTCGAAAACAATATAATTTAAAATATAGTATTTTATTATCCAAGAAGTTTTCTTTGCAACAGAGAGAATACAAGGATTGCAATAAAATTTAAACCGTCCAATGCTCGCAAAATGAACATAGAATCTTAATAGTCAGAAAATAACTTGACGTAAAATTAGGCTAGCCATTGTTGTTCCTTAAAAACACAAAACAGCGTTGTTTCAATTGAAAATTTTCTGACTTGAAGTTCACAATTCTAAAAATACAGACAAAGTAATAATATCAATGCAAAAAGATGTGATATCTCATCAAAAACAACCCTGTTGTAAAAATTTCCCCGCCAAGAATACCTTTAACTTTTCCGCACAAAAAAGAAAACCTGCATCCTAAACCCAAAAACCCTCAGCCATAAAAAGTTATGATATCTAGTTTGAACGCCAAGTATCTGCCAAACTATCATCCTCCCTCTTCTCCCTTTTCATCACAGCTACTTCCATTAGAATCTCCTCCCACCTTCAACTCTTCAGAAATATGGATAGATCTTTTTAATTGTTTATCTTGTTTGGCTGCAAGCTTTTTGCTCACCAAGCAACCACTTCACTTTGAAAAGCTTTGAAAACGTACCGCACGATTCCGCAACGCAGGGGGGGGGGGACGGAGTCTGAAGGGGCCCGAAAATCATTGAGCTTGGTTTTCATTCATTTTTATAAAAAAATTTCCAGAAATAAACTCAGTTTGAAAAGCTTATATTGGTTCTGGAGCTACAGGTGGACATTTTTTCGGAGTCCTCTTGTAGCCAAACATTACAATTTTTGTCATTTGCTAAAAGTTTTGGCTAATTTGGGGCTCTCAAATAGTAGGGGCTCTGGGTCACGGCCTAATGAGTAATCGGCCTAAAAGTGGGGGAGGGAGGGCCCACGGACCACCTTCCATGTGTGAAAACCAAACCTTGGCACGGCACGGAGCAAAAAGTGGAGAGAAGGGAAAATCCCTGAAAAAGAAGGAAAAAGTCCTTACTTAAGGGATCCTGAAAAAGACAGTCAAGAGAGGTTTTTTGTGTAGGATCTGGATTTGGGGGGGGGGGGGGAAAGTAGGAAAGGTCCTGAAAAGTTTTGAACTTTGTTTTTATTCAATTTAATTTTTTCCATAAATTAAACTTGGTTTGAAAAGCTTATATTAGTTTTGGGGTCCCCTAGGGCTATAATATCATCAAGATCGTCTAAAATTGAGTTTTTGGAGCAATAGTAAAAAAAAATCCGGGGGAGAGTCCTGAAAACCTTCTCTTCTTATCATTTTTAAATATAGTTCACGTTTGCATTTCTAGTGCTTTTATTTAGAAAAATATTCGGGGGAGGGACTCGAACTCTCCGTCATCCCAATATCATCGAAAATCGCCTAAAATTTGGGATTTGATTTGTGATTTTAAAACTTTGATTTTAAAACAATCCCTGGAGAGCCTGAAACCTTATCTTTCTTGTGAGGTCATCAAAGGCAATTCAATTTCAGGAGTTCAATTTTGAAAAAAAATCCAAGGGAAAGACTCCGAGTCCCCTTTTCTTTAAAATTATCGAAGAAAATCTGAAATTGTATTTTGGGAGCTTCAATATCAAAAAAATTCCTGAAATCTTACATTTCACCCCCATCCCTTTATATAACATCCTAAAAACGCATTTTTGCACCACTTTCAATGCTGTGAGGGCAAGAAATGAGGGGGTTTGGAACTTAGCTCCGAAATTTTCCGAAATCGAATATCTAAAAAGATAACTTGTCAAGGTAACTTAAAAAGGCAAGAATCGCATTTTAAATACTTCAATTTCGAAAAAGTACAAAGAAAGTTATCAAAACTTTCTCTCTTTTTAACATTGCGTTTTTGGAACTTCAATTTCGAAAATTCTGGGGCAGAGTCCCCAATTTAATCTTTCCCTCTAACGTCATCAAAGGTGGCCATGTAGCAAAATTTCTGGGACAGAGTCCCTCCAATTTAATTCCATCTTCTAACGTCTTCAAAAGCGACCTACAACTGCATTTTTAGAAGTTCCATTAATAAAAATTTCTTGGGCAGTGCCGCCGACACCGTTTCATAAAATTAACAAAGATTTGTCCAAAGTTGCGTTTTTGGAACTTAAATATGATGAGATTTTCGGAAGAGTCCCTAACTCCTTCCCCAAAGGTGGTACACAATCACGTGTGTACAGGGCCGGATTTAGGGGAGGGCAGGCGGGGCTACTGCTCCGGGGCCTCCACAACAAAGAGGCCCCCACAGTAAAATTTTTACCAAATATCCTAACTTTCACTTGTCAAAAATATCGGATATATACATATATATCAAAATATTCGGATATATATCAATGTATCGGATATTTTCGAAAATATGATTTTTTCGAACCCTGATTAGGGGCCTCCACACTTAAAAATCCGGTCCTGCGTGTGTAAAAACTTTCGTAAAATTTACGGGTAAGACCTCCAAACCCTCCATCCTCCTACCATCACTGAAGAACGTTTAAAATTGCTATTTTTTGGAAATTCAAAAATCTCCTACAGGCAGAGTTCCGAATCTCATCCTCAAATAACATCTTCAAAAAATTGAATCTGATCAAAAATTTTCGGGTACGAGTAACCCCCAACCGCCGTTGTTTTAACATCATCGAAGATCTTCTAAAGTTTCATTTTTCAAACTTCAATAATAATTGCAGGAAGAGAGTCACTGACCTCTTTCCATTATGTTACAAAAAAAGAAAAAAAAAAAAAACTTATAATTACGCCTTTAAAACTTCGAATTCGAAAAATTCAAGACGAAGAGCTCTGAACCTTCATTATTCTCAATACAGTCGAAAATTCCGTTTGCTAAACTAACATTTTAGAAACTCTCCCCGATCCCATACTTTTATACATGTATATTATATTTACAATTAAATTCATATTGCTTATTCTTTTTCTCCTCATTGTGGAAACTCTCCAGATTTCTGCCGACTAAAGACTCAATATGCCCCCCCCCCTCCCCCCACTTTTTCTCTTCCTCCCTCTATCTGTAAATAAGTCTGTGTATTTATGTGTGAAAATAAATTGTGGGGCCGACAAACTTGAAAAACTGCACTACAAATATAGATTAATACGATTTTTAGTAGGGGACCCAAAGCCAGAATTTGCGGGTGGGCCGAAAATTTGCAGTTTCGCTACTAGCAGAGGGGGGGGGGGGGGGAATCTCCCTTCTCTGCGCCATTGGTAAAATGTTGTTCAAAACAATGTTTTCCTACTCAAAAATTTGTATAACGATCAAGCCAAATTTCATCTGTAAACCTGTAATAACTTTTGTTTGTAGACATTTTTCAGGAACAAAACTCTGAAATACATATTTTTTCCTGAATATTGAAAGATGTGGCATTTCCAGCGATAATAAAAAGTTCTGAAAATGTTTTAAATAACTTTTGCTTTAGAAGTTGAATCAAATTCGTTTCAGAAAAATATGTTTATTAATGGTGCCAAAAAAAAAAAGTTTCAGAATGTTGTTGCGATTGATTGAAAACGGGTTCGAAATCGACCGGTCGATGGCGATCGACAAGTTGCTGCCCACCGCTGTCCATAGAGCAACTTATCAGAGTCACACTATATCTCTCAGATGTCATGCAATTGGCATTGAAAATATCGTCGTTAAAATAAGATCGTCTTTCTACAGTGATATCAAGTTAGATTCAACATATTAAACTTTCAATAATCATCCGCAAAGGAAATTCAATTATGTGTGTGTATATAAGATCTATTGTGTTAGGCACAAAAAAAAAAAACAATAAACCACAGATTACCATAATTATATTTATTTTTACAACAGATATTTTTCACCTGTTCACATACAAAAATGATGTAGTCCTCATAAGACTCAAACTATATACAAACTTTTAGCAATTAACATTCATTTTGTGATCTGTTTCATTGCACAATGTGCTTTACATCATAAAAATGCTGTAAAAATACAGATATATAAAATATAAATCTCTTACTGTACAATATATAACAAAACATTTAAGTAGTTATAACTTAATTCCCCTTTTAAATGACTGAGATATAAGAGGAACACTTTAGTTACAACACTGAAAGTATAAAGATGTATATTCTTAAGAAAAAAAAAATAGAAAGTAAACATGAAAATCATTTTGTGTAAAAAAAATGAAGTGTGTGTTTGAATTTAAGACGTTTGACACACTATAAAAGATTTTTATGATTTCTGAAGGTAATAGTAAAATTACTTTTGTTGCAATTTGGGACGATAAATTATTTCATGCAAAACGCATTTATTAAAATAGATCATCAGATCACATTTTTCACACGTATACAAAATTATACTTCATATACAATAAAAAAAATGTAAAAAATATTCTTTTTTAAAAAATTTAATTTTTGAGCAAAATATCACAATAAAATCTCTTTTTAAAAGAGACATTTTCTAAACACAATTGAATGATTTTTACATCATAATTCAGGTCTTCATTACAGCATTTCAATTTCGTTTGATGTTTCAAAAAACAAAACAGATGCTTAATTTCAAACTACTTCCCATTTTTGTGCACATGATGTAATAGATATTTCATCTTTTAATTACAAAAATATACATGAATTATAAGCTCACATGTTCACCTTTTATAAAAGTCTGAGTAATTTGAAAAAGTTAAAATTTTGTGATTTAAAAAAAAAAAAACTCAAATTGAAAAAATAATAAATGAAAATACATATGATAAAGACTCCCATTATTTATCGAAAAACAAGTTACAAAAATAAATAAGCACATTCATATTTAAATTTAAGAAAATTTTGGCACCTAGTCATTTTCCAAAGTAATTTAATTGTAACTTCTAAGTAATAAATCTAGCCAGTGCAAAACGATAAGTAGTACAGCATAATACACTTGTTGAAGTTATCACAATTCCATACAAAAAAAAATATTTTTATATTTTTACGCACACATATTTCCCCGTCTTTCAGGTTTTACGATGTTTGTACTTAAGGGGGAAAATAATGAAATAAATTTTCATTAATAAAGTTTTCAGTTGAACTCAAACAGGAATTTATGTCTTGATGAATCAAAAAGGAATTTTTTTTTTAATGAAAGTGATCAGTTTAAGAAGTTAAAGCTCTTAATGTCTATGACTTATACATATATATCATAGTTAATAATGCAAAGCATCCAATGTTAAAACCAACTACTTTTCTGGAGACAAAAAAAAAAAAAAAACATTTGTAATATAAATATGAAGTTAGCCCATACACCGAGGATGTTATACAAATAAGTACTTTTATAAATGATTTTAAGAATTATGTTCTCTGTATTATAATTATATCGTTTCTGATACAATCTCTTTAGTTCGACACTGAAAAATGCACTTTTCATATTTAATACCTTGCATTGATGTCGACAATATATATATATATATATATATATATATATATATATATATATATATATATATTACTAAGAAAAAAAACTTTCTAAGAAACTGACCCAGAATTATTACACTGAAAAATTCATTATTTGAGGGAAAATTATGAAATACATTCTTTCAACAATTTAGCGACGATTATGCTTAATTATAAAGAATGCCAGGATTGGGACTTTAAAAACAGTTTTTCCACATTTCAAAAACCTGTTATTCAATTTCCAAGGTTGCTGAATAGGAAAATGGCAGTAGTAACTGACTATGCAACCATAACTTGAAACATCAAACAATGTCAACATCATCTTCAATGTTCCGCCAATCAAGCTTCAGTTCATTTCCATTAGTTAAAAAGTTCTAAGAAATGCTAGTGGCTACGTTTGAGTGGTTTGCATTGTTTGTCCATTTGTCTTATCTTCCGGCCTCTCTCCATCATAAGTCTGAAACATATTAATAAACTACATTCAATGAGTATAGAAAGAAGAAACATACCTTTTTTATTTTGAAAACGACAATAATAATAATGAAACAGTTTAAATACTTGTATGTAAAAATTCTTTAGGAAACTAAGAGTTTCGAACAATTCCCAAAAAGAAGTTTTATTAAGGAATTAGAGAATGTAAAGAAATAGTGTGGCAGAACAATGCTCGGTAGAATAATGATTCTTACCAAAGTGGTATATTTTTAAGACATCATTTCTAGATTAGCAGTCAGCAAACAGTCAAACTGCAGTCGGCAACTGGCGAACCACAGTCGGCAACTGATGGACCGCAGTCAGCAACTGGTGGACTGCAGTCCAGGTTCGGACCGAAGAAGGTCAGAAATGTTTTAAAAGTCTAAATAACACAAATAAATTATTTAAAAATAATTTTATTTAGGCAATAATATCTTAAGGAACAACTTTTATAATTTTTCTAGTATTTTAGAAGTAATAACTAGATTCATTTAAGTTTCTAATGGTAAGTATAGAATATGAGAGTTTTTCTGAACCAAGATAAAAATTTTCAAAAGTGTCCAGACCCCAACTAAATCTACTTGCCAGTCCCCTATCTAGATTGCTGAACAATTATCATTCTAAATATTTATGCAGAACAATCAGGTCTTAAATTTAACTGTAGTCAGTCAAACTTCGCCCAAAAGTTTTTTTTGACTGTTGCTATTTTGCATCCATTCATTGTTTGCAATACCTAAGATTTTATTAAAAAAACCATTACCTGACGACTACAATTGTATCGGTTTAACCATTAAATTAATGGTTAAATCTATTGCAATACATTTTATTGAGTGCTAATGAAAATAAGCATCAGAACACATTCAAACATCTAAATGTTGTTGCCAATTTCTGTAAAAGTTTTAATAGAAAGTAGGGAAATTGGTCATTCACTTAAGAAATAGAGAAATACCTTTGCAGAAAAGTATAAGAAATATAACAATGCTAAACCACAAACCAAGAACTGCAGACATGTGTTTTGGGTTTTTAAAGAAATCTTTTTTCAATGCAGAAAAGTGAGCTTTTGAATGTAAAGACTTCTGTAAAAGCGCATCTGTAAACAGAACTATGTCTGTAGCTCTCTGCAAGTTTGTGCTATTTAACTTTGTTATACATCCTTTACTTTGACTAGTCACCAGTACAACAGTTTGTAAGAGAAGAATAAAGTTGCAATGTTTTGAGAAAGTTTGTAAAAAATGCATAACCATTGTAAAATTTAAGAGTTGGTTGCTCTGCTTAAAATAAACTCTGCCACAAAAAATATATGCACACAGAAGGATGTACATAAAAGGAAATGAGCTATCTTCACGAAATGGTGTTAATATTTTTGTTGGAACGAAAGTGGCCATTCGATATGATTGCGGGATCCTTGTGCTCATTTATGTTCCTAGGACTCCTTAATTTTCCGCAACAGTGGACTGCCCTTTGCATGATCCATTTTCGCCAATACCAAGTTACTACTAATTTCTCAAACCGAGATTGCTGCCCATACCAATGTACAACCAACCTGCTTCTCTGAGACCTAGTGTATACCCCTATTCAAAGTTCAACAACTGTTCATACTGCCATCCGTCACCTCTGAAAGGACATCCCAGTTGCAAGAGTACATAAAAGTTAACAGTTTCATCTGAATAACCTTATGGCACAAGTAATCACACTTTAATCTTCTTCCCTAGTTGCACATTTCATACACACATAGCACACCTATCCTTGTCTCACTGATGAGAAAATTCAAATCATTTGCATGTCTCTTATTTGTCTACATTCTTGCTGAGTTTCATGGTTGTAGTTCAATTTATTCTGGATGCATATATTTTATTGTGGCAGAGCACATATCACCTATTTTAAAAGCATGTGTAAGCAGAACATTTTGGAAACTGAAAAAAAAACCTGGATGCAAACAATGTCTAACTTTCATATCCTAGTTTCTAATTTAGTACGCTGATTTCAAATTACTATTTGCCACCATTGTCGAGATTTTTGTTGAGGAGAAAGGCGAATGAAAACCTACCACTAAAAGAAACATTTAGAATTACTTATTGTTTTGTGTCTTTGATTCATATGAAATAGTATGAGTTTAAGAAAATAACTAAATAAAACTGTTCTTGACTAAAGGTAAGAAATGGGAAATCGAAAAGCATTAGGCACATTTTCAGGTCTTAACTAAATACTCATTCGATTTCAAAAATATATTTTTCTGGTTCGTTTAAGAAAACAGGTTAAATTCTTACTTTGTATGTTGGATTGTCATATGCTGACTCTGATGGCGTTCTTGAAATTGGAGCTTTTGCAGATGCTTGCCGCCTTACTAAGATAACCAGTAGTAATATGAACCCAAAGGCAGCAACAGCAGCTACAACAGCAACCACAACCAAGGCGATAAAATAGGCTCTATTTTCATCTTCTACTTCATCACCACTATGCAAAGGCTCAGCTTGTTTACCTATTATTAAAAAAATATATGTATATCATTAAAAACTGTGAAATATATTTTTGAAAATTATAAAAGAGAACAGCAACTTTTAAATTATCTCACGCTAATGTTTCTTACAACTAAGATCTGTTGACTCTTTAAATTCATTTTACACACAATAGTCACTATATATGGACATCACAAATACTTGCTTTATACAAGTTGATCATATCTGTTCTAAATTTTTTAGTGTCTAAAATGTCACAGTTCAAAATGTAAAGACACAAAAATGCTGCTGTTTTAAATAGTGCCAGATCTAAAAGATGCTCTTTCAAAATAGTAATACTGAAATAGCAGTCAACAAACTAAATTCGATGAAGTAAACTTTTTAGCTCGATCAAGCAAAACTATAGGGAGCCTCTGTAAAGCAAGTTTTGCATGCCTCGTAAAAATCATCAAAACCTGAAAAGATTTACCACAAGAGATACACCTACAGCATTACTTCAGCTACTTCTCAGTATAAGAGCCACTGAAATTGTAATACTTGTCATTTTGTGGGATACATTTTTGTAATCCAGTACCACAGAAGCTTGCTGCTAGGGATTGGAGGCAGCATGTCACAAGAATCTGCAGTCTTTATCTGTGCAAAAGTGATGATCCGCCTGGAATTTCTACAGGTACAAGAACAAATGGGCATCACTTGGCCCAAGACAGGGACTATAAAGGTGATAAAGTCTCTTAAGGCAAAACTTCTACAGCAAACAACGGGGGCATACTGATTGTATTTCTAAACAGCGGACTTCTATCATACTCAGTTCCGGATCAATGCACTTGCAGACCCTGCAGGGGGGGGACACGGCCTTTAGTGGCATACAAATCCAGAAGACAGTTAGGTGCTCTGCAGTATTTTTTCAGGGGGGGCATAAAATTTATAGATCTGGACCTGATTATACAAGGTGGGACACAGGAACTTCCTGTTTTGAATTAAGCTCACAAAAAGTGTGGAGCATCACAGAGTGGTGGGAAGAGGCTCAACGGAAAGATCTGAATGGGAAGTTTTGTTACATCATGCTTTCAGTTGCCATCATGCTTTGGTTGAGACAGCATCACACTTTTACTGTGAAGGCGTATTTTTCTAACAGCCGCTTGATCGTCGAGGCGCAACATGCCTTTCGTCTGCACTTCCATGTGACTTACGCCTTGTGACTATTTCCTGTGGAGTTATCTGAAGTCGCGGGTTCATAACGATGGTCCTTCGTCCACAAAACTTGCAAAACCTAAAGAACCACATCCAAGCTTAAACTGCTAATATAGCGGTCGACATGCTCCAAAGAATTGATCGAAGCTTCAGAGTTAGACTGAAGTGTATTGAAAATGCAGGGCAACACTTACACGATATTGTTTTCAAAACAATGTAAAGCATGATCTCATATTATGTTTGACAGGAAAAGAATACTAATAAAGAATTTTTAAGCATTTATTTTATTCTCAAAAAAGGAAGTTCCAGCAGCCCACCCTGTACTAGACTACAACAGCATATTCTATGTCATAACAAGTGTTATAATTTCTATTTTTTCAGAAATAGCTGAAATACTGCTGTCTTTACAATGCATGTACAGGTGTCCCTCGTATAGCACGATACTTGTACAACATGGTTTTGATATTACACAGTACCAAATTTGCTATTATTATAACACGGTTTTGATATTACACGGTACTAAATTTAATGCTTCATGGTTTTGATACAACACAAATGTTATATTTAAAAAATATGGAATTTTATTTTTTTGTATAATACATTCTGTTAATCTTTGATAATAACTCTAACACTTTGTTTTTATGAAACTTGGTTTCGATACAACACGGTACACATCCCTTGATTTACATTATTTCTAAGTCTTGTATAACACGGTTTCGATATAACACGATACATATTGACATGATTTTTACTATGTACATGATTAATTAATGTAAAAAAAAAAGAGTTTAAAAGTTGTTTTTAAAAAAAGTTTTGTACAACATGGTTTCGATAATACATGGAATGAACTAACCGTGCTGTACGAGGGACGTCTCTATATTCTAAATGTCATATTTCTGGACCTTTTTATCAAACCAGGAGATGACTACCACACACATACACAAACAGTTTGCTTTAATTATATAGGAACTCAGTGTTGAACAAGAAAATGCAAAATTTAGAGAATGTAGCAGATTTTCAAAAACATTTCTCACCATTTACTTGACTTTCTTGGCTTATGACATTTGATGAGGCAGCAACATTCATATCAGCCTTTGCAGGTTTGGTAATAAATTCAACTTCATTGGATGTCAGGGTTTGCCCATTTGTAAGATATAACTCTAATTGAGCCAAATATCTGTAAAATCAAGCATTAGTGTAAACAACGTTTTTCACATTGAAAAAAATTTACCATTAGTAAGAAACATTGCACAAAAATCCATAACTGAATTAAATACCAAATTAACACATGTATGAATGAGAGAAAAATAATTAAAAGAGCCTTTCATTGAGAAACAAAATGTCTAAAAGTTAAAATAAAAAAATTAATAAAAATAAAAAAACGTGATATTTTCAGCTGCTATTCATCTGCAGTGAAGGAAAGAAAATGAAAATACTAACCATGATAATAAAAATGGGCATTAAAAAGAGGAGTTGAAAATGTTTTCAGTGCAGGGGCTTATTTACAATAATGGGGGGGGGGCATCCTAATGCATTTGGGGGGGGGGTTGGCTTAGTCTAATATAAACATTGTAAATTTGTAATTTTGTATCCCTTTTGGAGCCCTATGTTATGGGGGGGGGGCGTTTGCAATTGAGGCATGTAGGCCACTGTTTCAGTATAAAGTTCATCAGATCCTTCAGAATAAATTCTCAGGATGAAATAAAAGAGCTGCGTCACTGAATTGCATATAATAGCCTAATGAAAAGTACATGAATTCTTTTAAAAGAAGAAAACCTAAACTACAAATGAGTTCAACAAAAGTTTCAGCTTTTATCTGACTTGATGCACAGAAATAAAATGCAAATATGAATAAGAGTTATACTGGCAGTTGAACAAGCTGCTCCAACATTTCAGAAAGTTTTGGAGGACTGGAACTGTGTTCCAGAACTTAAACTAACACATCATTCATTTTTATACTATTATTATTTTAAATTTTTTTTCTTAGTTTTAAATTCATTCCAGAAAACTCTTGCTCTTGGAAAATCATCTTGTACACAAACAGATAGATTTCTAATTTAAGCAGTGCTTGCATCAATAGAGAAAAGCACCACTTTCACCAACAGTAATAGTCTCTTCTTGTCTTGAGTAAGAATTTTCGTTTCCCACATTGCCATTTTTAAGAAACTAATTCAATTAATTTAAAAATTAAAATTTAAACTATTTTTCTTCTAACTGATAAAAGAACTAATAGATATTTGAGTTTTTATACAGATTTAACAATATAAGTTTCAAGAAACCAATGTTTAAACAAATTTAGAACTTAGAAAACTGGAAGTTTCTTTTGTAAACATTGTGTGATGACATAAATAAAATATTTCTCTCTCACAGCATTTCATATCTCATAGCATTTTGCTTTATTTTAATTAATTAATTTATTTATTTATTCAAATCTTACTGCTTTCTTTTCAATGCAAAAAGATAATATTTACGTTGAGTTTATACATTATTTATATTTCATTAGGAAAAAACAAAAAACACAATGCAACACACAGTTCAAAACCTAATTTTTAACAAAGCAACAAAAAATTAAAAACTATTTACTTTTTTCCAGGCTTGAGGTGGTCCAATGTTACGTAATTGGACTTAGGCACTTTGAAACTGTAAGCTTGCTCTCCATCAGATGTTTTATAGATAACTTTAACCACATGCACATATTTTGTAACAGGATCAGGAATACCAACAAATGAAAATGATGACTTATCAGAACTAATTTTGCTTTCTTCAACAGACACTTGTAGATGATAATTATCTAAAATTTAATAAAATGTAGTTGGTTAAATTATGAAAATCACACTAATAACATTTCAAAATCAAAGTTAAACACAAATCATTTTGAATCACATTCAAATTTTTAAAAACACAATTTCAGGTATAAAAGCTTTTGAAATTCCATTGCAGTATGTAAAAGTCTAAAGTGTTACTGAAATAAAGTCATTACTAAAATAACTTATAGTAAAAACAATTAGCTAAGGAACTATGAAATACTCATTAAGTAATTGATTAATTTTAAGATATTTTTTGCTGAGTATTTAAAAAATTTACATTGAGTTTTTTATCTCAACCACTGTCTTGTACCTGCTGTTGCTAGTGTAATAATATTTATTCACAAATATGTTTCAATCAATACAATAAATATAAGTTTAGTAAAGGCATATAATCATACATCATTATGGTTATGCATAAACTAAATGCTTTACTTAAATACTGTTTTAATTGAGCATAAATTTGATGTATCACAAATAAAGCAGATTTTTAGTCATATATAGTCTACTGATCGTTATAGTCTGCTTTCATAATACAACCATGACCATCAGAAAACTATACGCAATTTTTCGAATATAATGTTATTTATTCTTTCCTTTTCATTTAGTTTAATCGTCTTGAACGTGTAAATTTTATCATTTTAATTGTAATCGAATGTTGAAAGATTTTTGATTTTTTTTTAAATAACTGTTAATTAAAATTAAATCTTGGAAGCATATTATATGAGACATTTTTGCTGTCAAAAGGTTTAGAGCACAATCAAACCCAGTACATCATAAATAACGAATAAATAACGAATAAATACCTTTGTGCTGAAAATTCAAAAAATCAGTAATCCAACCTTATAAAGCACAAAAATTGCAAAATACTGCAAACGTATTTCGGAAATGGGATTTTTGTCCCTGTTTGTCACAAAAAAAAAAAAAAAACATATTGCAAAAAGAAAAATATAAAATTTACATTAAATTATCAATTTTCACTATCATTCCCACATAGACATGGATAAACATTCAAAAGCTTTAACAATAATTATTATGAAAACAAATTATAATATAAATCTTACCTTTTGCTTTAGCTGCTGTTTGGAATTCTAAGCCTTTCCCAGAAATAATTTTTGTTGGCACATCCCTTGGAGGCGTATAGATCATATCTACAACATAATTTGCGGATGGTTCCAGATCATGCAGAAAGTATGATGTCACATCTCTATGGATCATAGGAGTTGTGATCCATTTATCTTCAGCTTCGTTCTGCAGTTTATACTTTAGTTGAAGTGCATAAATGTACTTCTTTTCTTGTGAATCGAAATTCCTCCAAGATATTCTTACTGTTTTAGCATCAATCACATGTGCCTCTGCTTTGGCATCAATTATCATCATAGGAGGTACTGTAGTAGTTGTAGTAGTGATTGTTGTTGCAGCAGTAGTTGTACTAGTAGTGGTAGTTGATGGCATAGTGCTCATTGTAAATGGCATGATATCTAGGAATTGAAATTAAAAATTAATATTTTTACAAAAACTTCTAAAAGTTGAAATAATTTAAAACTTACTCTACAGGAAAAAAAATACAATCAATTACTATACAATCCTGTAAAGTGTTAAAAAAATTATTCCTCTTTTAAGTGACTAGAAAGATCCATGTTTAATACAATGATTTGAATGGTTAAGTAAAATTTGATCAGCATCGGATATATACAAACATGTGCATGATTGGTTATTATAGCACCAAAATTGATCAAATGAGGCAAATTTTGATTGAAATCAAAGTTTTAAATTGCTATATTAAAACAGTAAAGTCATTTCATAAAAACATATATTTAGTACATGCTACAATTTTGCAAAGGCCAATGTTATTAAGATGTCCATCTTAATATATAAAAATCTTCTGTGCGGACGTTTGTCACCATAAAGCTTTTAAACGGCTAGACCGATTTTGATCAAATTTTTTGTGTGTAATTAAGTTGTGGCAAGCATGGTTTCGAAGCACGATGGATCGAATCGGAAACGTTTTTGTTAGTTAATTAATTAATTTAAACATTGGATGGTTTATCTCCCAAATGATTAATATTTATTTTAACGTATTGTTGAGCGAGAATTGAAATAAATACTTAACCCGTTGCCAAAGGACAATAAGAAAGCCAGCTCTGCTTTTGGTAATGAAATTTCCTATTGTGACATGTCAATTGAGAATAGGTAAAACGTAGAGAGAGTGAGTGAAGCCTTCATTTCTTGAAAGCAACAATTTTAGGTCCATAGATATATTTTAAAGTAAAGTACTGGAAGAAATTGGATTTCTTTCACTAGATTCACGCAAAACGCGTATTTTTCGTCGTAGTTAAACCATGTAACCGGGTCGGTGCTTTAGGTATTCCTAACCAAATGATCGGATAGTACTGTACATAGCAACATTTGTTTCTCAGTTCAAATCCATCTGAGTTTTGGCACCAATGGCAAAAATACTTTATGGTTTATCAAACTAATCAGTACATTATTAAAGGAAAAGTTGGTGGAATTTGATGACAAAAAAATTTTTTTTTTCGTGCAGATAAACTACAACAGGGAGTTCTGTACACACAAGATCAGTGCAGTGGAAGATTTTTTATCTTTGGTGGAAAGAACAAATTAGGCAAATATATGAAGTTTTCGTTCCAAAGATGGGACCGCTAATCGGTCGGAGTTCGCTTCGGTCACCGATCGGCTGGATTACAGGAACTTGGTGGCTTGGCGACCTTTGGCCATAACAATATGGTTGCGTGATTATTTGTTTACTACTGTTAACGTAATTCATTGTATCACTTGTTCATTTGGTGAAATATTTTAAATTGCAAAGAATTGTTTTTGGTTTTTAAAGAGTGTTTAGTCTATTTAATTGAAGAAAGTGTTTATTTTACATCGGGAGGGGGGAGGGGATTGATTTTCGCTTATTCGGGGAACTGATTTTACATTTATCATTTTTTTAACGATATCCACTCGATTGTTTTGTTTTTTTTCATATGGGGGACGTTGCAGCGCGATTTCCCGTTTTTACTAGATTTGAAAGTTATTTTTTTATACTTAATATCTGAGGATGATTTTTATTTTTTGAGAATGGCTGGAGGAACAAACCATACAATCTATGAAAATCTTTCAAGTACGCGAGAAAAAATAGTTGATAAAACAACTGCTCAGTGGGCACTAGATAAATCAAATTATAATAAATAAGTGTATTCTGACACCAAGCAGCTTAAAACATTTCCCATTTACTTATTTTTTTCAACAAAACGGTTGAAACACTTAATAGTTTATTGAAAATTTTCAACTTTTCAATTGACAAAGTTTGAACAGAACAACGTCTGTCGGGTCCTCTAGTTATATCGAAATAAAAATAACTCTATGATTATATAAAAGTAATTTTACTTATTTTTAGGAGAAAAAATGGATTAACTAACATTTGAATCAAAAATTTAATGTGATAATATAGAAATGAATTCGCTTTGATTTGCAAAAAGAATATTTTGAAATAAAATTTTGTTATAAAACAAAACTCAACAACTTCTACCTCAGCAAAAAAAAAAAAAAAAAAAAAAAAAAAACTTTAATTTAGAAAAAGCTTTAAAAAAAAAAAAAAAAAAAAAAACAATCTTTCTTATTGCTTTTCAGATTGATTCAAAATACTCACCTTCGGGCATTTTCAGCTTAAACACTTCGCTTTCCGGCCCACCTTGCAAAGCATCAATCTTGATTTTGACTTGTAAGAAGTATGTTGTGTTTGGTCTCAAAGCATTCAGAATATATTCAATATTAGGGCTGTCAAACAATCGTTTTGGCCTTGAAAATTTCTGTACGTGCCATTGGCTGGAAGGCAGTGTTGGATCTGTGGTGAAATGTAATTCAGCATGTCCAATTAAGCCAACCAAAATGTTTGATAAGGTAAATCTGATTCGCACAGCAGTTGAGTTCAAAGCAACAACATTGACATTATACAGTTCTTGTCCTGCAAGAAATAAAATAAGATCAAAACATGAAATGCATATATATGTGGAACTTGCACTGTTAACATGCACAGTAAGTTCTCTGTAAAATGCAACTACAATTTGGTTTATAATTTAAAGTCGGTTGACCCAAACACCTTGAGTAGATTGATTTCAAATATAGACTAAGCCATAATTATTTCAATGTTTCTACTTTAACTATTCATGAGTACCAAACAAGAGTTAGTGATTTAGTTTTATTGAATTTAGAAATGTGAGTTTGAAGTTCCTTCACAAGTTTTACAATTTATTTTCATCCTTTAGTAGAGCTTTGAACCCTGCAAATCATTCAATTGGATAGTTTTGGCTGCTTGAAATCCAGCTATCTTAATTTGAACCATATTTAAAAATAATAATAATAAGTTTATGCAGAGACTGTGGCAACATACTGAAAGTAATATGTGGATGTAGATAGAACTCTGCTCTGCATATGAAAGCTTTTTAAAATTTTCATTTTGATTAAAACTTTACTATTTAACCCCACAAACATAATAATTACTGGAACAAAGTCAATTCTAGACTATTACTAACACGGTAGATAATTACTGTGTTGAATCTAGAGCTGCAAAGTTTGATTACTTCAATGCATCACACACCATTAAAGCCATACACCATTTAATACAATTTATAAATCTCATGACACAAATAGCTTTTTTAATACCTGATATTGTGTTGTTACAAACAACATAAGGACACATCAGTGGATCATCTGGAGTTACAATGACAGGGCGCAGACACTGTTCTGTGGGCAAAAGAAATCTTTGTGGAATCTGTGGACAACCACCTCTGCATTCAACTTCAGGGCTACCCGTAGTACTTAAGTGGCAAATACAAGTTCTAAGCTGAGATCCCTTACGAACTTCCCATTGTTCAGACACCAGATAACGAGCTCCTTGAAACAGGCAAAAGGCTAAATAATAAAACAGAAGTGTTAGTTAGAAAAGTAAAAGCATTCCTGTTTTTATCCAAATGCCACTTAAAACTTAACATTATTTAAATGTCCAACAAGTACCACCATGCCATTATATCTACTGATACTTCTAAAGAAAATTTTAGGTCCATTGAACAGAAAACTCAAATCTACATAATACCAATGCATTAGCTAGTTCATTCAAATTGTTAATTTTTTATTTATACCTCATATTCTATTTGGTAGTTTATGAGAGCTAAAAAACATAAAACAAAAAATAAATTAAATCTGATATAAATTCAATTAACAAATAAAATACAGAAAGTAAATTAAATTTGTCAACTTCCATTAAGACTATATAGCCTTATTTACAAATAATATAAATTTGCTGCATTATCCCATACAAATTGCATTCAACCCACTGCAACTTTACAAGCAATATCCATTCATGTTGTAATTAAAATTATTTTGACACCAAAGATATTTTGTATGTTTTATAAGCAATTTTCTATAGCTACTACAGACATACTATAACAATCAACTATAAAAGATATATTGCGAATATTGCTGAACACATCAATAGATTGTAAACGTTCCATAAACTATGATTTCAGTGCATTTTTTTTACAATATGAGTATCTACAAAGCACTCCAAAAGTTAATTAATTCAATTATATCCACTGTCTCTTCCAAATGTAATTGAAATATTTATAGCTTTTTCAAAAAAAAAAAAAAATCCTTGATAACATTCTAAAATTTATTTTAAAATATCAATCTACTTACCTAATATCAATAATCAGTTAAAAGTTAAAGATACAATAAATACATTAAAGAGCTTTCATTACTAAATTAATACAATGTGCAGTGAATTAAAAAGTCATTTCCGTATAAATTGCACTGAATTTTATTTTTATCCAGTCAAGCATTTATTTTCACCAAAGAGAGCTATATAATTAATTTCCACATTGTTTTGATCTCATAATGGCCTAAAAATCTCAATTTAAAGTAATTTATAGAGAATTTGATCAACTTCAAATAAATAAATAAATAAATAATAAAAATATGTATTTAATTAGGGGGCTCTGCACCTTGCTCGCTAACGCTCACCAACCCCTGAAGATTGCTTTGCAATCTTATTTGATTCGCAAAGATTAAAATCGTCAATTAAAAAGAAACAGATTAAAAACGTATTATGTTTGGATCAGAAAGCACCTCTTCGCTGGATTTCAAAATAACTTGCACCAACTTGCACAGCTGTAAGTGAAAAGGGGCTCCTGAGCATTACAAAACTGCAGTTTTGTACGCTTGAAAAGCCGCTTTCATATTCCTGGTCTCTAGAAATATATTTTGCTCTTTAGCTCGGGGCTTGAATTGAGTTGAGCATAAGATTTTTCGTTAAAATCAAAACCCTTTAAGTTTGTGAATAATAAATAAGAAGAAACATGCAAACTGAAAAGACTTAACTATGGCAACGCCAAAAAAAACGTCAATAATTTTAATGGAGATGCGATTATTCTAACTTGAATTTCAACAGCTTGTAACTTCTTTTCCTTTGGAGATAGAAACTAAGTTTCTCGACCATAGGTCAAGTTAGATTTGGAGTAAAAAAACACGTTTCTTAGTGGTGTCAAAAAGAAAACTGTGGGACAATTCTTTTGCTTTTTAATGATAAAGTCAATGAAGAAAGTAGTGCCTAAATTTTAGCTAAGCCTAAAAATGTTCGAGCTAAAAACACAAATAACTCCCGCTGTATTTAGGTTAGAGCATTGAAATAAATTGCATAGAACGCGAAAAATTCTACCCTTTCCAACGATATAAATAAGATTAATATGAAAATTGCAAGTAATTTTTCACTCCTTTAATAGACAAAAATAGGCAATTTACGCAATTTTGAGCTTAAAAAATTAATTACAAAAAAACTAATTCGAATTTAAAAAAATAAAACCCCAGGTGCACACCCCCGGGGCTCGAAGTCATTATGTACAAAATTTCAAGGCTGTAGGTGCTATGGGGTCTCCTGGATGCACGTCCGCCACAGACTTCCTTTCAGAATTTCTTTGAAATCTTACTTTTATTTACTATAAAGAGCAAATGCCTATAAAGCAAAATTCCGCATTAAGAACTATTTTTAGAAAATAATAAATTTAACTGGTTTTTTTTTTAATTTAACATAAAGGATAAAAAAAGTTTTTTGGCCAAACAACTTTTTTAATAAAAGATAAGTGGATCATTAAAATTGTGTTCGTAAATGCAAAGCTTTCTGAATTTTTTGTGACACTCAAGACCATTTTTGCAATTCATGTTTTTTTTTTTTTTTTTACATTCACCATTTAACAGAAATGAGGTGGTATACATTTGACAAATGATTGTATTTATTTATAAGGTTATTTTCTAAAAACAAATGAGACCAAAACAATTAATAAAGTAAACTTTCAGCCAATAAAAAATATATATATTCTTTAAAATGTACAGTGATATGATACAAACGATTTCATAGTATCTTTCAGTGTCATAATACATAATTAAACTCACCTTGTTTCATAGGCTCTTTGCACATCCATTGCAAGCAACAGGTTTCTCCTTCAGCATAGCCCTTGTAAGCTAAGTTTGGAGAACATGGCAAATTAATTGGTGGCACATCTTCAATGGGTGGGCATCTGTTTTCACAAGTTACATTTCCATTTACACATACACATCTTGCACCACATGGCAACAGTTCAGCGGGAATATCATCAAAATTTTCAAATTTTTGTCCACTAAATAAGCATGAACCATCTGAAACATTTAAGAAAACAATAAAAACACTGTTATATCCTTTCTCATAAATTGCAACTACTACAGATTTGACTTTAAATGGATTGTTTAAAGTGTAAAAATGAACCCTTTATTACAGAAACTAAACATGTGTAGCATTTAAAACAACACCTACATTGCACTGCACATAAATACACAAAAAAAGTATATACAGGAAACACATGCATTTTGTTCCATTAACATCAGGTAGTTTATAGCTCAAAAAAATATTATCAATTAAGTCAAGAGAACAGTAATTCAATTCTCTACTGAAAATAAATGAATTGTTCAAAAGAAAAGTTTTTAAAAAAAATGAAGAAAATATAAATAAAACAAAGAACTAGATTCATTTTTATCACAAAGCTGTCCAGTGTTTAATTTTATATCTCAACTGAACAAACCGTTTTATAATGGGAAAGCCCTTTTCTTAACAGCTTAAAAAATTTTATTTACCAACTTAGTGACATAAATAAAAAAGTAATAAAATGCTCTCATTGTGCATTGAACAGTTAACTACAAGCACAATGAAACTATGACAAAAAAGTTTCATAGAAGGAGCATTATAGGCAAAACATTCAAACTGTTTTTCCATACAATATATATTTGAAAACAGAAAGGCTGAATTAAAAATACATTTTTTTACCATAACTTTTAACTTTTATTTAAGAAAAATATAAAAGCTTCTTCTTTTATTTGGAACAGTAAAACTTTAATTTGTACTGATTAAATATGGATATACAAAATTTTTGATGTTCGTAGATGACGGATTTTCAAAACTTTCAAAACAAACAGAAAACTTATGGTTTAGTGCTAAACATTTACCATTTTTGCATTTAGCAGGTGCACAACAGTGAGGTGGTGCAGGGAAAAAGTCTGGATCTATGTCCCACTCTAAGCAATTTGAAAACTCAGCAGAAAAGTGATATGGGCATTCAATTGCAGCACAGTTCACTCTCAAATCCTGCCCACAATGGCATAAATTAATACAACCATCATGAAATTCTTGGCCCATGTCATATCTTTGTCCTTTGAATTCACATTGAGGGCGAGGAGGCTGAACAATACCTAATAGAAAATACAGATATGTGAATAAACTCGCAAATATTAATGGAAAAATTGCTAACAAATTATTTAGAAAAATGATACTACAGTATAGGATCCCTAATTCGGAATACTCCGGATCTTGGAATTTTTCGGATTTGGGATTCTGACTCAAAAAATAGTGATAACTCTCATGCGTTGCAGTATTTTTCACGTTTTTTCCAGTTTCGCTAATGTTCCTGCTAAATTAATTTTATTTTTTGATCAATCTGAATGTAAGTACACTTCATTATACTAAAACAAAAGTCGGAGATAATTTGTAGCGGTCCGCGGATGTTGCTTTTTGTAATTTTGTTATTATGCAATGTGTCAATCAAATCAACAAATAAATCCTGGTTTAACTAAAAATAATAATTCCATAAGCTTCTTAGAGCGCATACTTATGAGAAGAAAAAAGGAACTATCGTTAACCGAAAGTGGACGTTTAAAGATTTCTTCACGATAACGGCAAAACGCTCATTTACACATAACATGTGGCATCGAAAATTGTTTGAAAATAATAGCTGAACTGACAAATCTGTGTTTTCATCAAGTAATTGATGAACATGAACAAATTTGAACTTTTAAAACTTTTTAAAAAAGGGAGGATTTTATGGGGTTTGTGCAAAAAATTTATATATATATTTTTAAGGAAAAAAGTACTGGACATTAGGTTTTCCAGACTTTGGGATCCCGAATTAGGGTCTATTCCTGTATAAGATCTTGAAAAAAAGGGGTTGGGGGGACATGTGCTGATACAATTATAAAATGAATACATGCGAAGAAACTTTAGAGTAAAAAATACAAATTGACTGGTACTTACGTCTAGGAGCTTCAGTGCAAGAAACATACGGGCAGTCACAAGGGCCATCAGGTTTAATAAGAACTGGATGAGGACACCTAGATGTTGGAATATGAGCATTAGGTGGTAAAGGAGGACAGTCACTCTGGCACTGAATGCTTGTGCTGCCATTGGTCAGAAGTGTACATCTGCAAATTTTCATTTTGCAGCCATCACCAGATTCCCATATATCACCAACTCTGTAAGCTTCATTTGAATCAATAACACATAGGTTATCTGTATTTCCTAAATAAATAATATTATAAGAATGAGAAATTTATAAATTCACTCATTTGTAAATTAATAGATTTACAATTAGAGAGGAATAGTTTCATTGTAACTTATATGCACATCAATAGCATATGCAAAGCTGCTGTATAAATTTCTATTTCATTTGTAAAATGCATTGAGTAAAATTTAAGTTAAAATTTTGCAAATAAATTATTAAATGTGACTCATATTATTCACATGAACAGACTACATAATTTCAGTAATATGGTAAATGAATTAAAATCTACTAATTTTTACACTACTGATTTTTTTTTTTTTCATCTAAAAGTTGTGAAGAAAAAAGAAACTAACAATGCTTAACATTTTAGTTAAAAATAGAAAAACTCTCTTTTCATAGAATCAGGGGAAAACTGTTATCTCATTTTGACTGAAGCACTGAGACTCAGCAGCTTTCATCACAAAAAAAAAAAAAAAAAACATTGCAGAAAACTTTTAAGTAGTTTCATACTTTGTCTTTTGAACAAAAGAGTTTGTTTACAGTATTTGGTTGAAGGCCAGTAGGACACATTTTACAAAACAGAAGTTTTACGACAGTTTAAAGAGATTGTTTCATTTTCAATGTTACATTTGTTCAGCTTAATGAAATTCATATCTTCCACTGAACGTTGAGTCTTCACTTGAGAAGTAGACAAGTGAAAGGCATATGGCTTCAACCTTTTATTGGCTGTGAAACTTGCATTTGTATGCACAAAACAAATACTTGAAAATTATACCAGACTAATAATAACCTTAAGTTGCAATGGATTCAGGTTAAATCAGATTAAAAATGCCAAATTCATAACTCGAAAACTAATTTAAGGGGGTATTCTAATCTAGCGGCTCGATTTCGAGGTGATTTTGTGGGATAATAAAAAAAAACTGTAAACATTTTCAGTATCAATTTTTTATCAGTTTGGTATTGATATTTTAAAAGTATAAAAGTGTATAATAGTGGGGAAAAAATTCAAAATTGATATCAGTAGAGGCCGACAAAGTGGGGACTCGGGGGGGAAAAAATGGTGTCTACTGGTTGACAAGATTCCAATCCTCCTGGTGATCGGAAACATGAAATTAAGGTTGATTCTTATTAAACAAGGATGTAGAATCGTCTGTACATAGCCGATTTGTAAAAAAATATTTTTGCATCAATTGAAATCTTTTTGAAAAAAAGGGTCATTTTTGCCTCTTTTTTTCAACTTTAGTACTTTTTAAAAATACTAAATAAACAAAAATACAGAAACTCCTACGTGGAGACAAAACTGATAGTATAAAGAAAGTCTGTACCAAATTTCAAATAAATCAGTGCATTAGAACTTGAGATATCTTGTCAACTGTATTGGAAAAAGTAGTTTTGAGAAAAACTCGTTTAAAGTTTGCAGTCGCATTTCGGGCTGTCCAAGTGGTTTAATGGTAAGCTTACTTATATTTTTTTGAACAGCCATCCCTGCCTTATACATTATTTCTTCCTATACCTCAGAAGCTACATTTTGGCAGATCTTTCAGCCATGAGAGCAGTTCTGCCTTCTTTTGAAGCTTTAGAAACTCACACCTCGGAGCGTTTGTCATGCTGCTGATTTCGTTTGCTGACTTTTACTTTATCTTAACAAAATTAACTATAACTTTGAAAATAACTCATATTTCCGTAAATCCTCTTAGAGGCTTATTCTTGAAGGTCTAAACTTTAAAAATATGAAAAGAAAAAAAATCTTTTTTTTTTTTGAATTTTCTAGACTAGAATACCCCTTAAGTTAGTTATATTCTGCAGCTCAGAAATGTAGCATTTTTCCATTGATGAAAAAGCAAAAAGATTTTTTTTCCTAAAAATAAAGGAATTGTATGCTTATGTCTTTAACAACTAAAGTAGATTATAATGTTCGAACCTAAAACATGTGTTCTTTCATCTGGAAGCAATGGTATTTTCCTTCGATTACACATAGGAATTGTACAACAAGGATCTTCTTGGGATGGAATCCAATCACAACCTTCATAACCAATGGAATCAATGTAAATAGCGCATCGCTCTTGACATTCAATGAATCCTTTCTCTCTGCAAATGCATTTATGCTCACAGCCTTGATAAAATATTTCACCCAAATTGTAAGATTTGTTGTGGTGGAAGCAACCCTGGAAAACCGTCTTCACTGCTAGATGGGAGAAAAAAGATTTATAAATAATTACACCTATATGCAGGGAATCATTTTTTTTTAAATACAGCATAAAAAAATTAATCTTGTAAAATTATAAAAAGGATTTCATGCATTTTTAAACTACATTTTGTTCATCAAGGCTCAAAGGCTAAATATGATTCAAGGAGAACCGAGGAGAGTCAAATGATGCACTTAAAAGCAAAGGAATGTAAGTGGTCTTCTGAAAGTTTTGAGTAAAACACGTTCAAAGTTCAGATCCTAGATAGGATTTCATTGATTTTTTTTAAAATCATTTATCAGATTATAGTAAATACTTTCATTTCATTCAAAAAGTATTTTAACACAATGTAAGATTACATATTTTATGTTATACTTTACATCTATTCATCTTAAATGCAATAATTTAAATATGATTCCATAAAATAATAATAGGTGGATAATACAGTGAAACCTGCGTATGACAATACTGTCTATAATGATAACCTGTCTATAACAATATTATTTTGGTACCCAGCAAAATGTCAGCATGAATAATCAAACTGTCTATAACGATAACTTGTCCATTACGATATTTTTTTAAAGTCCCAACAGTATCGTTGTAGACAGGTTTTACTGTATTGTCATAAGTTTAGCAGGAGTCATGACCTCCATCACCCTTCCCTTGTGTCCGCCCCCAAATCAATTGTTATATGCATTTCAGTTTTTTCTTTTTTTTATATTTTTATGTGTGCCCAGCTTGGTTACACAAAATTAAAGCTAACTGGTTAAAAAGTAGACTTTTTTGTAACAAAAACAAATAAATAGCTCTTACCAGCAGGAAATGTCTTGACATTAACGGTATTGCTGAAATCATTCATTTTCAGACTAGTTGTTCCATGATTGTCTTTACCAACTTTAATGTAATAATCTGTTTGAGGCATCAATTCATTTATATCAAATTCAAATACTCCTTTCTGAACTTCATTCAACTCATTTTCGGAAATCAGCTTTTTATTCCATTGGGATAGCTGGTTTTCACTGTCAGAAGATTTTTTATACCAAACTTCAAATATGTCTCTTCCAACCATAGCTGGAAGTTGGGACATGGATAACCCCAGGCGAACACGTATAGAAGTACCATTCTGAGCTAAAGCAGACAATATTTTGAGAGGCAAACCTAAAAATATTATAAACATGTATTAATTTATAAAATCTGGGAAAAAATAAGGGAAAAACACAACAAAATCAGACTTTGCAAACCTCTACTTTGACCTAAAAACCCAACATTTTTTATTATATTTACTTTTCTGAAAGCATACATTTGGCATGATCGAGCTTATTAATTAAGTTTAAGCAACTGCTCTGATCCCAATGCAATTGAATAACATTCAAACACATTTCGATTATTCCACCAGGAAGCATTCAGATCCTTTTAAGACATTTGTATTGCATCTGTGTAAGGCAGTATTTGCTCACGGTTGAGTTAGTGGCTCAAATTTTTGCAACAATGGATACTGGACTTTATAATGAATAAAAAGTAAAAATTTTACATAAAGACTGGTATCTCTATAACTTCCAATTGAATAGAAAAGCCTTAAGTTTAATTGATCAGAAACAGCAGAAAGTTATTAACTGATATTATAAGATCACAAATCGTTGAGCAAGAATTTCAAGTTTTCAAATATGACTTTTATCCAATCCTCTTACATGTAACAAAATTATTTATTTGGTTAGAGTAAGATTTCATTAAGATTATTTAAAATAATTATTTAGTTGAACTCATAAACCATTGTCAATACTGTATATTATGTAAGTCACCCCCCTCCCCCCTTTCAAAAAAACTTTTATCAATGAAAAAAATTACCTTCTGGTTCTGCAGGATTACCAGGAAAACTGCAAACCATGATTTTACAGCAATGGTCATCAGGATCGGGTATTTCACGACAAGCCGGACCACCAGTAGAGAGGACATTGCAACGAGGAACACATGTTAAATTTCCCTGACCTTCGCAGTAGCAACGAGCTTCACAGCCATCTTCAAATTGAACACCTCTATCATACTTGACGTTATTGTACTCACATCCATCAAATAAAACAGGTTGATCTGCAAATGAAAATAGATTGCATTCATGATCCACACTTTTACTTCTTAATAAGTTTTTATGTTAATTTACTGAAGAATAGTTAGCAAGTTAACAGCACACATGATGAAGTTATTGCTATGAGGCATAACATTTTTAAACAGGTATGCTTTTTTGTGAATCCAGAAAGTGATTATTGGTGAAAGCTACAGATAATATCTTAGCAAATAGCAACTACCAAAAATACGCATGTATCTATTGAGATATCTTCTCAGTAAGCAAAAATTACTGACAGTACCTATGAGACTTAAGTATTGATACCATAAAATATATGGAAGGAGTTTTAAAAAAAAATCTCAATAATGAAATAAGTGAAGGGCAGCAAGGTTTAAATAATATAGGTGTTGTTGTAGAGCCGTATCTACATATATTTCAAAGGCTTATAAAGACGTCAATACAATTTTTTTATTTTTTTTAAATTGCCAAACAAGTCCTTGGGGGAAAACTACGGAGTCGCCGAAGTATACAAAAAGGACTGCTTGTTACAAAGGTTACTAGCAAATTCATTCCAAAGAAAAGTTCTTTGAACAATTTATAGATGAGGGTTTATAGATTACCTGAATAAAACATTCAGGAAAAATTTTCAGATTCAGCATAAATAATGCAAAAATATAATTCTAACAATTAAAGAAGTAGAACATCAGGCTTGCAGAATGAATTCAAGTTTGCATTAAATATTTTCAAGCACTTTTGATATGTAAACAGTATAAAGGAAACAAAATAATAATAATAATAAAACTTTGAATTGTGCATGTGTTAAAAAGATTAAGGGTTTTTAAAACTCATTCAAATGATAATAAATTATGAGTGTTTTTGTATTATTATTAATTTATTTTTTAATGCATGTATGCATTTAACTACAGCTGCAGGGTAAAAAACCTCTTATTTTAGAATGAAGTTTGAGCTTCAAGGAAGATGTATAATAAAAATAAAACAAAGTGAAAGTTTCAAGGTTACCACTTCATTTACCAATGACCTCAGGTTTGTTTCTACATTCAGTAGAAAAAGTATAAAAGAAAAGTAATTAATATGCAATACATATATTTCATTATAGAGGAACAGTGGTGGATTTACCATGTCCCAAATGTTGCATCCATGAAGGGTACGCATGACTATGGGAATCCTAAAAGGGATTCAAAAATGCACATGATAAATATTTTACTTAGTTCTGCAATAGACAAAGTTGCCCAAAATATATTGTACCTCCCATATCTGTAAGTTCACCACTGTTAAAGGACAACTTAATTCAAATATTCTTAGCATGCTATTTTTGCATGCATTCAACTTCAACTACAGTGTAAGCAACTCTTATTTTAGAATGAAATATTCATATCAAGAACGATATATATACAAATGAAACAAAGTTAAGGCTTTGAAATTACCTAACGTTCCATTTTGCAATGAATTAAGGTCATCTTCTACATTCTCATCATCAAGATCATTTATCTTGGGTTGAGCTGACTCAATATCTTGGGGTCTTCTGAAATGCAAATTTTCTTCATCATCTGGCTCTTCCGTAGGATTAACCGTTTCATCAGTTGAAGCATTTAAGTTCAATGGGTAATTGCTATTATTATGAATGTTTGAAGATAAATCTAATTCAAATGGTGCTTCTGTTGTTTCTTTTTCTTTAACGTCCACATTATCAGCACCTAATTCATTTCCAGAAGCAGGATCTTGAGTGGTAAGTTTAGAACTGATTGTAGTTAACTCCTCCAAACTGTCTGGAATTTTTTTGTCACTTAAATCAAGTTCAAAGGCAGTCCTTATCTTGGGTGCTTCACTTGAAGTGGCATTTGTCGTGTTACCTGAAACACATTAATGAAAATAAGTTCAAGTGATATTTTTTCTGGCAGTTTATTTATCTTTTTGCAAAAACCTTGTTTAATCATAGGCAGATTTAGGACTAAGTTCCTCCAGGGGCTGACAAGGATTTTTTTTTTTGTGCAGCAACATTAAATACCCCCCAACCCATGTCACCCATGTCTTTCGTCTTTTCCTTGATGCATAAGGCCATGCTTTACATTTTTAATGTTGTTTTTATTAATGTTATTACATGCTGTCCTTTTTGAATTGACGTTAAGAGGGGGACTGGTATGAAAAGAGTGACACAAGGCTCCCTTTTGAATAGGATATAATAGAATACGTCCAATTTTAAGGGGTCTGGGGGTTTGACCCCTGGAGGAAATTTTTGTAAAAAGGATATAAAATTCTACATTTTGAAGCCTTATAAGGGGTAATTAGATAGACAAAAATCTATGGAAAAAATAGGCAAATAAATTTTTTTAAAAGTTATACTTTATATGTGCTTTGTAATGTAGTGAATGCTAAAAAAGAAATGGTGGACATATTAAGAAAATAGGTAACAAGAGTGTTAACATACTGCCCATTTGAACAATTTGTAATTTATGCACTTGATAAGAAATACAATTGAAGCATATTTTGCTTAGGAGTTTCAAAGATTTATCTAATTTTTTTCAATGGAGTTTTTTTCCTTCGTTTTTAGCTTGTAATTCGTTAAAATAATTGTCGATTATTTTAAGTATTGCAGCTGAATGCACAGCTCTTTTAGCCTATATTTTCATTATGCATTTGCCAAAATGGTTTCAAGTCCAAAACAGTCATTTTAAACACATTTTCAGCACCCCAGTGACAGCTTTTCGACTAGTAATACAGTGTATGGTGTTTTTTTTTTCTCATTCTTTTCTCCCATGAGAAAAGGACATTACCTATTCTCCTAATTTTCGCCTATGAACTTTTCAAAAAAGAAAATAAATTAAAAAAAAGAAAAATTAATTTGAATTTTGACCTCTTGAATTCAAATTATGTTTTTCTCAATCACGAGTGTGTGTGTGTGTATGCAGGCGTGTGTGTTTATGTGTGTTTGGGGTATGTGTGTTTGTGTGTAGGGGTTATGTGTATGTGTGTTTGTAGGCATGTGTGTTTGTGTCTGTGTGCAGGTATGGGTGTGTGTATGAATGTTTGTGTGGGGGGAGGGGGAATGTGTATATGTGTAGGCATATGTGTTTGTGTGTGTGTGCAGGCATGAGTGTCTGGGTTGTTGTGTGTAGGTGTGTGTATGTGTTTGAGTGTGTGTATGTGTTTGTGTGCATATGTGTGTGTATGTGCATGTATGTATGCCTGTCAGTGTAGGATATTGACGCAACCTGGAGACTTTGCTCGTTAGAGGAGCAGCATCGTGAGGCGGCCGAGAGTGCTGGTGGGAAAATAAAATCATAGGACATCAAAACAGTCAAATAAAAGCAAAAAGCAATCGTGATTGCTCAAAAACCCCATGATTCTAATTTTAAGATTTTGGAAGGTGTGTTGTTACCATGGTTTGTTAAAGGGAGTGAGTGACGACTTACATTCATGAAACAAAGACACCAAGTCACGTGATAGATTTTAAAGTGGAGCATTGGAAAAAATCAGGTTTCTTTCGATAGTTTTACGCAACCATTCGTTGTTGTTAAGTCACATGACTTGAGGTCGTTGCCCAAGCTCCTTCTATTGATAATTCCTGCTCTAAGGTTGTTACTATGTATAAGGTCCAACAAAAGCTGCTCCCCCCCCCCCAATAAATCTGCCCATGTATTTAATTGACACAATAAGTTTTTAAGCTAGATTTTAAGTAAATTTCCATCTTAAAAACAAAATATAACAATGTATCACTGCACTAAGATTGCTGCAATTTTGCAGTACTCTGCAATTTTTCGCAATTATACACGGTTATTTTTAGTTTTTACTTTTCAAGCACAAAGGTGTTAATTCAGTTTTAAATCCAGAATGGTTTGACTGACGTCAAAATTAATAAATTTTTTCAGGGATTTTTTTTTTTTTTTTGGTGTGTTTTACTACACAAAAACTGCTTTTAAAAAATTAAAAAATAATTAATTCCCCCCTTTTTTCACAGAATTTAGAGAATTAAAAGAAACGTCAATGATAAACCTTCAGGTTTTGCTGATTTAATATGAGAAGCATCTCTATTTATAAGTTTTTTGCTGTACCATTTGCCATTGCAATTAACACATTATTTAACAGAAAACTTACTTTGAATGCATCCCTTTAAAAAGTCATGAGGATCACCTTCATAGCCATCAGAACATACACAAGATATTTTTTCTGCAACACACTTAGCATTTGGTCCACAATAAATATGTTCGCATACATCTGAAATAATATATAAATGAGTAGATGTAAGAATAAATATATGGGTAGATGTTTCAGTTGTGATGAGTAATCTTACAATTCATAACTTTAAAAACAAGCAACTTTAAAAGCTATACATTGCATATGATTAGCATAAGAAGCTTTTGTAAAGCTTTGAACTACACAGAATCACAATTTAATTTAAAGAACACATTAATGCTTTGATTTCATTTCACATAAAAATATATTGAAGAAAAATGTATTAAATTCATTTTGCAAGCAAGATAAGAAAAGTATTCAAATCCAAACAAAAATCCCTTGTGAAACAAAAGTTTAAGAGATAGGATATATTTTCTCCATAATTATAAAACTACTTTACTTGCTTTCAGGACTATCTAAATTAAAAATGAAATTTTAATATACACAAGAATATTTTGATGATTTTATTAAGCGTATTAGTATGTTAGAATTCGTTATATGTAAAGTTCTTGAATAAGTTGCTATTTACCTTCAGGGATCAAGGGACGCACACAAACTGCACCACCACATGAACTGGGGCAACATTTTGAGATTCCACTGCAATCCCCATCATGATCACAATCAGACAAACAAGCTTTAGGTTCAAACCCTGATTCTTCAAAGATTTCTGGACATTCTCCCGATTTATTCTTTGCTTCTGAAAATAAATGGGAAAAAGCCTTAACAACGTGCTGAAAAAATAAGTAACTAATATCTAGTTCATAAAAAAGCATACTATTAAACAGATTTTTAAAAATATATATAACAATAACAATAACAATAGTATTTCATTCTAATTCATGATTAATGGTTCTTCGTTTCAGGATTTTATGTAACTATAAGAAGGTTGAGTTTGTTCAAAAAATAATAGTTCTAAACTAATTATACGCTTTTACAATATAATGATTTTTATAATACTTGATTTGACTTGAGTGGATTGTTAGAAGGACAAACTTTTTAATTGATGCGAAAAATAAAATAAGTATTAGAAGTTATAAAGTTAATTGTTGATAAAATTAACAACTTTATTTTAAGGTTGCACAAGCATAGAAATAGAGATAATAGACTTTTAAAACTTTATTTAACTAAAAATATCACAGAATTTTGAAGTTACACATTTGTAGTAATTTGATATAATTTCTGCACCACAAAATCTAGTACATGTGGAACCTCTGAAATCCAAATCTTGCAGATCCCAAATTCCAAATAATCCGAACAGCTTGTGAAAGGAAGGCCAATAACTATGATTTAAGAGCTAATTTAGTTTTTCAATGACAGCTACTTTTAACTAAAGTTTGAATACAATGCTTACAATCATGAAATAAACTGGCGTGTTACACTTACAACTGTATATCACACCAATACATATGAACATTAGTGTTAGTACATTCACTTCGTACTTCTTTATTATATTAGTGGCACCTGCACGGCTTTGCCTGTAGTGGATAATTAAAACCTCTTTTGGTTCGCCTGTATATTTAATAATGTATGGTGAATTCCTCACCAATTGGCTTGCCTATGTTATAGTTCCACGTTGTGATAACTTGGTAGTTTACTCATCCATCTTATGATAATTTTGCTCAGGAAAATGTTCTTAAAATTGGAATATAAAAAGAACAAAATCTAATTCTCAAAAAATCGCTTTGAGGATCACTCCCCATGCTACAACTAACTTTGTGCCACATTTCATGAAAATCGGCCAAACGGTCTAGGCGCTATGTGCATCACAGAGTTTCTGACAGACAGAGAGAGAGAGATCCAGCAGAGAAACTTTCAGCTTAATTATTAGTAAAGATTGTGCATATTTAAAACTATATTACTGCTACAACAACACAGATAGATAAATACGCTTCATCAGTGAAAAATTGCTTTGTCATTAACTAAGAATAAGTACTTTCAGATCACCATTAAGCAGATAACAGGAGATTAAATAGGCCATCCCGTAAATCCAAAAATTCTGGAAGCCAAACAAGGATCTGCTCCAATTTCTCTCTGACAACGAATTGTATGGAAATGCAAACATCTAATTTACAGGCAAAAATGGACGCACCTATTAGTTTTCAGGGATGCCATCTTTTACAGATGTATGTTAGCATCTAAATTAAGCAGAGTCTCATTTAAATAAGCGGAACAAGCGCATCAAATTTTTACTTTTCCCCTCATTTAGATCGACTCATCAGAACTGGGGGTCTGCCAATTCCATGCAATCCCTGGTTGGACTGTAGGTTGGATTTTCCAAACTAATTGAACTGAGCCCTGTTTGGATCTCTGAGGTCCCACTGTATGATATAGTTTTGAAAATTCAAAAAAAAAAAAAAAAAAAACACATACCATCACCATCTTCAATTGCTTTTGATTCTGCACACTTCACTAGTACACAACAAGGATCTGAAGATACAGGCTTCTCATAGCACATTGGGTCATTATTGGTTACACCATATTTCATGTATGGAGCATCGCATCTAGGGGAACAATCTGTCTCATTGCTACCTTTACATACACATCTGAAGTCACATTCCACAAAAAATTCTTCTTCAACATTGTACATCTTGTTATTTCTTATACAGCCATCTATAAGAATGAAAACTTCTTTTAACACAATTACAATACCAAGTAATAATTGACATTGTGATTTGTTTTTTATGACTTTTAAGACAGAATGTTTTTAAATAATTCTGGAATGTGCAAAAGATATATTTTATTTAAACTAATGCAGAGCTGCCAACTGCTACGAAAAAATCATAGTTTCTAAGAACAAAAGTCTTGAGTTATGAGTCTTTTCATTCATAAACTCATTATTTTGCATTGAAAAGGGGGTTTCCTGTGATCTCAAAACACGTGACTGTAGTAATCTGCAATTTTAAATTGTTATTTCTTATCTTTACTAATTTAGATTTTTAAAAGTTGGCAGTTCTTCTAATGCAGTCAGTCAGACATTAGACAAGATTTTTCCCCCAAAAAAACAAACCATACTGTTCTTGAAACTAATAGCAATAAATATACTGATAAAGTGTACATGTTCCTGAGTAAGTCAGAAACATCACATATGTTGTAATAGTGAAAGGACCCTGTAACTACAGGCCCCAAAGGGGACTCAAAAATTCACATGGTAAATGTGTGACATAGATCTGGGGCACACAAGGGAGCCTCTCAAAAATGCACAGTGATGCCTCCCAAACTGGTGATTCTGCCACTGTATACAGTTCATATTCAGAACCACAAACATTCAAAGTTTTAAACAGTGGAAAAATGAAGTGAGAGCAAATAGTACAACAAAGTGAGAAATTTAAATGTTTTGAGGATTTGTCTTACTACTTTCAAAATTAACACAAGTGCTTTTTTTTTTTTTCAAAATAAGCATATAAAATTTAAATGATTAACATTTCTACATATTGATGAAATCAAAAGAATAAGGAAATCATCTCATACCTGCTGTATAAGCAGTGATAACTTCAGAAGAAAGATCAAGTTTTTCATCCTCCCAAACAGCTACTTTGATTTGGTACGGTCTGTTGGGTTTTAGATTTGAAACAGTCACAATTGTTTGAGTGCCAGCCTAAAAGTAGAAGATTGCAATTAAAATTTACAAACATTTTTTCTACTAGCACATAAAATCAACAATTTCTTTTTTTTTTTTTTTTTTTTCTAAAATTGATTATTATTGTTCTATTTTTATACAAACTCAAGCAATAAGTAAAAGATCCATCTTAAAGAACTTAAAATATTTAATGCTTTAAATTGATAATCCTTAGCATTTCAAGTATTTTTAAGTAAGAAAAAACTCAGCAGAATGAGAAATAACAAATAAAATTTTCTTTTTAGCATAATAACATTTTTTTTTTAATGTATGCACAAGCATACTTGGATACTCATTCCTTCTCAATCAAGAAGGAAAATAAAATGAGAGCTCCATAAATAAAATTCAAATTTCAAAAACTACAAAATTAGTTTTTTTCTTTTCATCTTTTTTCTTTCAAAAAAAAAAGGGGGAAAAATGTTATATCCTTTGTTCCATCAGATTTATGGTAACAGTATATTAAATGTTAACACTGAATTCTAAAATCATAAAGTTAATAATTTTTAAAACATTATTTTCCTGATAATGTTAAATACTGCTGCTTGAACCAAAAAAAAACCTTCAAAATACAACTGTTTTAACACCAATATCTTTAAATGAATATAAAAAGAATGCAGTATAGTTTTACATAAAAACAGTGGACAAATTACAAATCAAAATGTTATGACAATAGGTGTTATTATTTGTACGTCATATCCTACAAATTTAACAAACCTTGACTTTTGTCCACTCTTGATTTTTTTCTTCAGCTGGTCTATATTCTAGAATATATTCTGAATGGTAACTGGGCAAGCGGAAGTCATCCCACACAACAGTAAGAGTTGTTTGGCTTTTTTGCTTGACCAAAATCTTTGGCATATTTCCAATGATATGTTCTAAAGAAAAGGGGAAAAGTTTTCATGTACTTTTTAAAAATCATCACAATGACAAAGTTATTTGAAGAATTGAAGAGGAATGATATGCAACTTTTTTTTTCTTCCAATTTTCAAAAAATGAAAATTGAAAAAAAAAGGCAAGAGAAGAAACAAAAAGTGAAGAACTAAATAAGTGATAAAAGAATAATTTCACAGAGAATAAGAAAAATAATTATTATTTATTCTATTTTTTTACCATTTAAATGCAGGGATTAAAAGTATAGTCACCTTTAGTTTTAAATGCTGATATTTCTTGTCGGCCATCTTCTTCAACTTTAACGTAATAATTTCGATTAGGCAAAAGGTTCTCTAGTGTTACAACAGGTTTCACATCCTAAACATATAAAAGATTCAAAAAATAATTAGCGGGATTTCATTAATTCAATAAACTTTACATGTAGTTAAAATACCAAGTGCTCATACTGTCTCACACATTCTAATCGCAAACTGAACTCTGATTGTCCCTGGATATTATTGTAAAAAAGGAATTAGGTTATAAAAGTTGCAAACCTAAAACTTAAACTGTCTGGAAATTTTCTGATTGCAGAAACAAAACAGTCTCAAGAGCTTGAACATATCAAATCTTAAACTTGTTCAATAAATTTATTTACATTCTTTTTAAAATGCTTACGTCCAATTTTGCAGGACTTTCAAAACAATTTGTTTTTAAGATGCAATGAGTAGGTGTGAGAAGTTTAAGAATCTCCAAGTTTTAATGATTATTTCCAATATGGAACAAATGATTCATGAAAAAAAAAAAGAAAGATAAAATATTTCTTTGAACAGATTCACACTAATGCTCAACAAGTAACTAGAAAATTAAAGACAAGGGGAGAATGAACCATTGGAACATATTTTTTGTGTGCCTCTTTCTGCACTCTTTCTGTCATTTTTGTGTTTATTTTATGTTTAACTAATTATCATGTTTAGTAGCGCACTATGGGGCGATACCAAAGTGACACCCATCTGGAGGAGGGGGAGGGCCAACACCCAAAATGGATTTATGTGTTTATAAAAAATATAAATACATCAATTCTAAAAATTTTTCATAATATACCTTAAATTAAGTTTAATCTACCAAATTCCAACAAAATGAAGGATTCTATTTCTATTTAGGGTAGGGGCAGTTACATATGTTTACCGGACCAGAAAGTTGTTTGCACTTCATGACATTTATAACTTCAAAACATTTCAAGTTTTCTTCCTTTTTTTTTCTTTTTTGGCAGGAGAGTGAAGTGGCAAATTACTGCCCCGTGTGTCACTTGTGCTAGAAATGCCACTGACTATGGAAAAACCTTTTTTTTCTTTTTTTTTGAAACATGAAGGTTGAGGGAAAATTGCAATTTAAAAAAAAAAAAAAGAAAATGGTATAAATATCTTCAAGTAAACATGGAAAAGGGTAAGGAGTGCACTATTTGGTATTTTTTCCAAAATTAACCTTTTAGTATTTTCAAGAATTTCGGCAACCTTTGGCAGGCACTCATTATTTTAAGGAAATAATAATTTCACTTACATTTACTTGACAACAAGCAACACAAAAGTTAAAAACAACAGAAAATTAATGAAATTTCAAAAAAATGTCTTTAATAAATACAATTTGCTACTAGTAAAATTGTTTAAATGGTGATTTTAATCAGGAAAATGTAAAGTAACAATAAAACAAGACATGATCACTTAGTTAAGTGGAGTTTTTTAAATAAGATACTTCTGTCAAAAGATGGCGCCACTTCCTTAACTTCTAATACAGCCTTTTCAGTGAAATAAAGTTATTAATTCTTTTCTGTTTTTGCAACAACTCAGTCATTAAATTCATTATTAAAAAATAATAAATCAATATAAATGAATAAATATTACTAAATAAGATATTTGACATAAAACTAGGCACTGTGAGCAAAACTGACAGGATTAGTCTTTTTCAGTATTAAGTACTACACATTTAAAATTGTCACTAAGTAAAAAAGAGAAAAAAATCTTGAATTGTAAAAAAATAAACATTTTGTGAACTCTTGATTGATTTAATCATGTGCTTAAAAAAGATATTTTTCAAAATACTCTTTCTATCATTTGTTATTATTTTTTTAATACACAAGAGTAGGATAACGTGACAAATAGATTTATTATTGTCCTATATGGTTTGAAGTTTCATTTGCTATTAAGCATTTTAAAGTAATGAAAAACCTGTTTCAAAGAATAAGTTTAGATTTTAAATTCAACTTGTAATAACATGCAATTATGTTAGTAGAGCTTTAAAAAACAAAGAAAAAAGAGCAGAAATCAATTAAATTTACTAAAATATCATCACTTACATTTACTTTAATCCACTCAGTATGAATTCCCCTATAAGCTGCTGCATAGAACACCAAGGCTTGTGGATGCAAATCAGGCTCAAATGTTACCCATCTGACTTTAGCAGAGTTGTGCGACAAATCAAATACCTGTATTGACAGTGGTCCTAAAAAGAAAAGGCTTAGATTTAGAGAACAATTCAACTATAGTCACAAAAAAAAATGTTTATGAGTGCAAGAGGGGAAATAACCACTTTCATTTATTTATTTACATTTTTTGACAACAAACTATAAATACAAAATTAACCAAATGGAAGAAAGAAATATTTCTATGCACAACATTTGCACATCTTAAGTTTAATAACGTATAAGTTGTATGATGTTATTATTCTTTTTTTTTTAATTCAATTTGTTTGCTTAACACTCTCAGCAACAAGACACTTGAAGAAACTTGAAGTCCTGTTTTATTAAGATACCCAGATCAATAACATTTTCTGCCTGACTAATGCCCTGTAAACGATAACTTGTACGCTTATTTCGGTATAACTTTGATATACACCCCCAAAAATTACGCGCCAAATCTGGCATTCCCTACGGACTTTTTAGGGTTGCTGTTCCTTATTTTGGTGTTGCCAATTCAGGTTTTTTCAGCTTTTAGGTTTTTACTGTTGCCAAATTTAGTATTTTCATGTATTTTGTACCATTTTTTGAGTTTTTTTAAAAGTTTTGTGGCAACAATTTTTGTGGCAACAAAGTTTTGTGTCAACAAAAACAAAAAAAGTCGCCAAATTTCCGATTTGGGGGGGTATATCAAAGTAGTTCCCTTATTTCCATGACCTAAGTGTAGCGCTTGACATTTCCCTACATTAACTGCCATACCCCCCCCCCCCCCCACTTAGTAATTTAATATAAATCCTCTTGAAGCTGTTTGACCTGTTCTTCATTTTCTACAATCCCCATAACTTTTACATCATCAGCAAAACAATTCATGCTTTACAAATAATTTTCGTATTTAAAATCTACAATGTGATGAAAAGTAACAATATCAAAAAACTGCAAGTTGCTTTAGCAAAGACAGCATATAATTATACTTACGAAATAGTTCTAAAATTTTAGAAAAACTAGTAGAAAATGATTACAACCAGATATTCGGGGTCCGATTCAATGACGAGTAAAATGCTGTGTTCATCAATATTCAAAACAGTTGAACAGATGCAAAAGTAAGTTGTGAAACCATATAAAATCACGCATCATATGTAAAAGTTATGAAGTGTAAAAACTAATCGTAAATATGGCCGTAGCGTAAACAACCGTCATCCGTGCGGTCTTTGTTTCTATGGTAACAGTGACGGTTACAACAGGCTATCTAGTTTGCCATTCTTCTTCTTTAGCTTCTGCTCCGATTTGATGAGGCTTGCGCACAAAGCATCACCTCTCTTACTTGTGGTTTTGCGCCGCTGTAAAGCTCCAAAAAGTACAAGCACACTCATCAGCTATTTTGATACGTCCGTTTTTCCTTAACACCATTAATCGTTAGTTAGATTTTTATACTTTGCCAACATTTGCATTGAAAACCACATGACTCAGAATTAAAGGGATGCAAAAATGCGATAACTTTGCGGATACAGTATCCTATTCGTGTTTTCTGACATCAAAATGCTGTATTAGTCGACTTGTGCTTTATAGGATCCACCTATCATATGCACATTAAAAACAACCCCTTACCAAATGCTTATCAATTAGTTTGGATTTCGATAGTCAAGTTAACCAAAATGCCTTTTGGTGGTCTTCAATCATTTTTTCCTTTTTCTACAAAAGAAAGTTTTCAATATAGATATTATTCAGTTGTTACGTGGGTCGGGGATGTCTGCCACAAGATTTCTTCTCCTATCAAGGAGTAAAAACCAATTTCGTGCGCCGACGCAGGTTATTGGTTTCACGCCTAAAGTGATTGACTGTCATTTATTTCATAACCTCTAAGTACGTTCGTCTAAAGAAAAATGATTTGTAAAATAGGGATGTGATTAATCTACTTATTTATCGTTCTTGGTGACTTTTTTTTTTTTTTTTTTTTGCCGGTATTTTACATGTTTTGTTGCATCTAAATATTCGAGTTTTGAGAAAAGAGTAGTCACGACAAGAAAGCAATAAGAAGCAAAATTGTACACCGAGGAAAATCTACGCTTGCCATAAAGCTCCGATTCATATGGTACCTTAACGCACTGAGCACTTCCGTTTGATATCTTAAAATTTATATTAGATCTTAAACAATCTATAAAAGTTAAATAAAAAAATTGAGAAGAAAAAATTGAAGGAAAATAAAAGGGTTTCGTACAAATCTGTGTATTGGCAATTTCTTCTTCTCTAAGATATTTCATTTACATTTAATTTACTGCATTAAAATTAAAATAAATTTCAAGATAATAAGAGCGACTGCAATTTTAAGTACTGTAATCATGACATACTCTTTACTGCTAGCCAAGCTAATAGATAATATTTTCGATTCAAAAAAAAAAAAAAAACACTGACATATCATGCAAGTATTGACAAAAGGTGCAATAACGTTTTTGATGAAATCATCTTAATAACAAATGTATATTTTACTGAATTTTCATCTTTATTATCAAAATTAAGCTAGGCAAGAAATACATTAAATTAAAATATAATTACTTCACAGAAACAGCGCTTAAAATTGAACATAAGAGCCAATTTAATTGTAATTTAATATTAAAGAAACTAGGTCAGATTTCAGTACAAAACGGGTGAGATTTTTACACTTGCAAATAACGAGGATTCGATACGTAATTGAAACAATGCAGCATTTCAGGCGCTCATGTCGTGACATGTGATGCAATTATTGCAATGTGAGGACTGAAAACATTTTTTTTTTATTGAGGGAAAACACCAAATATTGATGTCTCCATGGAGGGCCGCGCCATCCCTATGTGCAAGGTCGTGCGCCTCCCGACGGCCCCAGAGCTGAAAAGATGCCAAGCTCTGTTGGGGTAAACTTATGATGTTGGAGCAAAACTTTAGTTTCTTTTAAAAAGCAGCCTTTGAATTAAAAATTTTCAATATTTACTGCTAATTGGTCTGTTACCTCCCCCCCCCCCTCCCCATCTTATTTTTTTTCTTTTTACTTATTATTTTTCTAGTTCGTCTAAAATTAAGAAAGTTGTAGAAATGCCACTCCTTTGAATCTCTCTCTCCCCCCCCCCCCCCCCACCCCCTTACCTTAAAAGCATTACCGAGCATCTCAAATTTCGATTCCAGATCTTTAATTTCGCAAAATTTCGAGGGGAGAACCCCGATTAACAAACAACATTGCTTGAAACTGCTTTCGAAAATCACCTAAAATTGCGTTTTGGGAACTTTCATTTCGAAAGATTACTGGCCCTAATGTTACCAAATATGGTCTTACTATCGCCTTTTTTTAGACTTCAATTTCAGAAAATATTCGGGCAAGGGCCTCTGAACCGCTTTTCTTTCAATTTGCAGAAATTAGGTTTTTTTAAACCAATATTACTTAAGAAAAATTTAAGTGGAATAGCCTCTGAACCTCTCCTCCTAACATCATAGGAAAGACTTAAATTCAAAAAAAAAAAAAAAAAAAATCCAGGGGTGAGCTCCACACTCCTCTTCCCGTAAAAATCTTCAAAGTTATCTTCAATTGCGTTTTTGGAAGATAAATTTAGAAAAATTGAAGGGGAGAGAAGAAATTGATTTCTATCTATTAAAAAAAAAAAAAAAAAAGAAAGAAAAACGACCGGGGAGAGTTCAAGAGTTTCAGCCCTTATTCTAACGTCAATAAATATGCATCGCGTTTTAAGGCTTCAACTTCTACAAAGTTTCGCGGAGCCCATCGTTCCTTTTCCTTCCAACAAAGACTGTCTAAAATTGTGCTTTTAAAACTACAAATTTCAAAATTTTTCCGGGGAGGCATAAAAGTTTTATCAATTATTCATTACTTAAAAATTAGATAGATATTCAATGTGGCGTTTTAACTTGATATTCAAAGTATTTTCTTTTTCCAAAACGCATTACTAGCATATCAGAGGAGCTGCTGAACTCGAAATAGTTTCGAGATATGAAGTAAAAACGTACACGATATTCCAAATTTAAACATTCAAACATGGCAACAACGGCACCGATCAGACTTGGCGCGGGCCTGTCTCCATATGTCTATTAACACGAACACAGGCGACAGGTTAAAACTTCTAGGGAAGCGATTACTGTTTTTTTTTTTTTTTCCGGAGGAAAACGATTTTGGATCATAACAATCGCTCTATATTAATATGCAACTGGGGCTCCTTGATGGGAGGTCACTGTGACTTCCCAAAAAAAATTCTCTATTCTGCACATTTTGTCTGATGTTTTTATTTTAATGCCTATAATTACTCTTCTCATTAAATGTACATAGTTATATTTCCATGATCGCATTTTATCATTCTGTAAAATTTGAAGTTTCGTTCGACAAACTGAGTTTTCTTTCTCCCAATAAGTTCGGGATATCCTGCGTGTAAGAGTTGGTGAGCATAGCTTAAGGCCAAGGCTTTTGGCGGGTTTGAATCCAAATCCTTCCATATCTTGTTAAGCCCCTGAAACAATCTGGAGACCTTCCGAATCTGCAAATTGTCTTTTATATTACCATGCTCACTTCATCCGTGTCATTCAATTCGTGAATTGTTTAACTGTTAGCTTAATTCCTTAATTAAGGCAGTGAGAAGCAAAGGAATGCAAGTGGACTATTTTAAGTTTCGAGTAAAACGCGTTTAAAGATCAGATCCTAGGCAGGCTTTCATCGAATTTTTTTTTTCTAAATCATGCGGTGCAGCAGCACCTACCAGGGCTACTAGTACAATCTCTTGTCCCAAGACAGAGGAGAGGTTCACCTACTATTTGTACTGGTTATCTCAAAATTTTTAATTTTGCCGCTTGCCTCCCTTTGCTTCTCACTACCTCAATTGATGTGATCATCTTTCAGTTCCATTCAGTTTCAGTTTCATTTTCGAGCATGTAAGCAGGATGATAAAGCAAGAACTTCGGTGATAATATCTTAAATTGGTGATAGACGAGATCTTGTTCAATGGTTCAATCCCTGTAACAACAGATGTTCACCTTGGAAACAAGCAATGAAACCGCCTTCGAAATGTCTGTCACCATCTTAGGCGTAACCGCAAACAGTTTCGACTGCTCATCATTCTACGAACTTGTCCTTGACATTTTTCAGAACGACATTCTAAGTCTGATGAACCTTTACGATTGAATGACGGTGAAAGAAGATTTGAGTTAATTACATCTCTGCTACCTAACTGGAAAATGGCTTCTGTGATTCATGGATGTCATGGCTGATAATTACAGCCTCCGCTTAGCTACTAGACCAACTCCTGCTTCTTGTTTATCGCATTCGATCTCTTCGAAATTAACGACATAGATTTTGAAAGGTGATTTTATTTTGATGTATAGTGCTGATGATGTTGACTTATTTGGAGTTTAAAGAACGCATACACAGAAAGCAAAAGACGGACTTTCGCAATAAAATCGAGATGAAATCCCTCGAATTGAGTTGATCAAAGATGGCTTTCTTTCTTTTTTTTTTAAATTTAATTCCCAAAACTGCATAACTTTCAATATTAAAAATACTGATTTGCAATTTGATTAATTTTAGACCTATGTAAGAGTATAAATTTCAGTGCAAGCCTAAAGATTTTAAATTTCTGAAATTGCTATACGAAATTTGACTAATATCAGAGATAAGAACAGATTCTCATCTACCGCTACACAAATGCAGTGCCATATTTTCATCTGAAATTCTTATACCACATTATGTGAACTTGAAATAACTGGCTCAAAACTGCTTTAAAAAAAGAAGAAAAAATGCAAAGCATTTTTGAAATGTCAAAAACACAGGAATAACGAACGTTCAATGTACAAATATTATCAAATGTGAAAGCGTTTAATTGTTGATACAACAATCTGATACAGCAAACTTTCCAGTGACTTAATACGGAGAGGAAAATTTGCATTCTACCAATGTGTGTGTGTGTGTGTGTGTGTGTGTGTGTGTGTGCACTATACGCTTTCATTTTCACTCCAGATAACAAATTTTATGCAATAACAATATTTAACACCATAGAACAGAACATGTTGCTGTAAAAATAAGCGCATTTTTGTGGAAAGAAGAAATGAAAACTCGTATGAGCGAAATTTTTAATTTATGAATGAGATCCTGAAACGGCCATGTGTGATAGAAGTTGATATCCCTAACTAGCTTAAAATTATGCATTGAAAAAGAAAGTTTCAGCTGTTTTCTTTGTTTAGCGTATAACATGAGGAGAAATTTACATTGAAATTTCCATACATATGTGTCAGAGTACCAAGAACTCTTTTCATTAGTAAGTGTAAACGGACATAAGAACCGACATATCAAAAAGGCTAAACGAAAAATCTTTTGCAGTGAAGTGCTGAAGGCTGCTAGTCTTTAAAATATTTTAAACTGGTAAGATTTATTTCCCTTAAAAAAGTATCTTCGTAATTATAGTTATTTTGGAACTGCGAGATATGCGACTCATTTGATATGTTCTTTTAAATTGGAATGCATCGAAAATCTTATGGTGTATTTTGCACGTTCTTTTGATAAGCTAAATAGACCTCTTTTGAAAAATGGAACGTATATAGAAAAAAATTATGAGACACAATACATTTCTCTGCTAAATTAAATGATACAAAATCTGGATCAACCATGGAATATTTGAAATGTACTAAATACGTTATTTTTTAGGAAATTCCTTTGTTGAATTCATCTTAATGCTTAAGGTTATGGTATTTTGACGCAATTAAACCTATTGTTTTCTCCACTCACTGTATGTCATCTGATTAATTCAAAGAACACCTTTTTGTATAAAATAATTTGGTCCCAGCAAGGGCGGATCCAGGGGAGGGACAAAGGGTCAGTTGACCCGCTTGTGACAAGAATTTCATTATGATTATCATCAAACTTCAAATTTTTAGATTCGAAAAAAAAAAAAGAAAAAGAGAACATCGAATTAATATTAACCTTTTTTTACTTCGTTCTGTAAGGTAATTCTTCTCAGTGCGTCAAAAGATATGACTGGGTTCGTTTACTGGGGAATTGCTATTTTGAGTTTTTTTATTTAGTTTCAAAAGAACAATCACCTCTAATGAGCTTAACGTTTTCACAGAACCCTCTTCCACTTCAAAACACATGTACTATGTATACTATAAAATGTGCATGTAAATGTATCCAGCTATTTTTTAACAGTTATCTCATATATTCAAAGCTTACGGTAACGTGACCAGCCAGTCTGGAAAAAATATGACTTTTGATAAAAATTTCAGAAAATATAATCCATGGTTGCGCTTTTGAAAACATTAAAGGTAGGGGGCGTAGCATATGAGGGGGTACACTATCCCTCTCGAGGGATGATCACCCCTACTTAACTGATACTTTTATACCAAGGAGGTACATCACGCTTGACATTGCAATTTGACCCCCCTTACAAGAAATTTTGGATTTGCCCCTGGGTCCCTGAGTTTAGAAATCATTTAGAACGATAGAGTGAAAAACAACAATTTTTCTTATTGAGCAACTCAGTATCGATAATTTAATTTCGATGGGCAAGCTCTCTTCAATGCAAACCAGTAATCAGCTGTTTTTTATATTTTTGTAACACTTAATATTTTAAATTAATCGGCTTTGAAATAAATATTCACTTTTAAGTTAAAGAGAATTTCACTTTGTCAACAGTGTTAAAATTTTCAAATTTTTTTAAAGTCATATTTTGTAATTGCCGAAAACGGTCCAAAACCAAGGGGATCATTCATTCTGATATTGTTATTCAAATCGTACGTTTGGTAAGTGTGTAAATTGGCGTAACCAGGGGTAGGGGAGGGAATCATACTCCCATGAGGCTCAAAATTATATTAATGAACACACATACAAGGGCCTAAAATTGCGCTTTTCGACTTTTGTTTCAAAAAATTTCATATGAGCCTCCCTCTCCCAAAAAAACATTTCTCTCTTACGCCACTTGATGTAATAGTATAAGGGTTGCCCCTCTTATTTTGCAGATCTAAAACGCCTCTCCCCCCCCCCCTCTTAAAAATGTCAACGATGCAGTCTGTGGCATGGCCCCTCCCCCTCTTCGACACTGCATGCGTTTGGTACAGTTATGCTTTTGGGATGTTTTTGTATAATTTTCGGAACCCACTGAAGGCACCAAGGGGCGCTTTTTATGAATATCATTGCTTATGCATCGTCTGCGGTGTTCCTTCCCTTGTTCTAACCGCCTCCTGCTACTGGCTGCCTAATGACGGCGCCGATGGAAGTTTCGGTTCTCATCGGCTCATTAGCCTGGGTCATCAGCACGGCAGCAAGCCGGGCGCATGCGCGGCGGGGTTTTGGATCCGGTTCGAAAGGGTGGCAAGCGATTCCTAGGGCGATCCGAAAACTCCGCCCGGGCGTTCTGCTGCGCTCTTTTCTCGCAGAAATGCCTCTCTCGCCGGGCGTTCGTTTTCGATTTCACTTTTAGGAAAGCTATAGCAAGCAGACAAACATTTTAATGACTACTGAAACTTCGCTTTCTACGGCGAGTCCTTCTCCCTCCTTCCAACGTTAATTTCCGTTTTATGCTAAGCCAACATCCGCTTCATGTAAGGCCATGATTTTTAATCAGGTTATTTGCTCATACTTTGTAACTAAATTATTTTGGTGTATAATCTCGTTAGCTAATCTCGGGTGAAAGTAGACTACTAAACATTTTTATTTTTATTTTTACAATGATAAAATATGTGGCCTGCGCGAGTATAGATGAGCTTTGTATTCTGCTTCAAAAGAAACAATTATTTCAAGTTTTCTATTCGTGATACAATTTTCAATAAAACTTCTTATGCAGTTTTTAATAATCTTTAAAATGATTTTAAAAAACGAATGATAGAAAAAAAATATGCTTGTGTAAATAATAGCAATTTTAACAAATTTTATGATTTCGAACTAAAAACTGAAACGGATTGGAACTTCAAGAAAAAAAAAATCTGATTTAGGATGTTAACTCTGATGTCTTGATTCCTCCCCCCTTTTTTTTCTTATACGTATTCTCTTATGCATTGGAGAAATGCTTTTCGATATTTCATGTTCAGCCGTGTTTAAAATCAATTTAAAAAAAATAGGAAGAGTGTTGGGATAATTGGGCGTTTAGGAAAACCCGGACCTCAGATAATTGGACAATTCTCCTGGTTGGAATTCAGGTCTTATACAGCCGACAAAAAATCAACTATCTCAGAAAACTTTTTGTGCGTCCGGAATGAAGTCAGTTTCTCCAGATGGCGTTTCTGAAAAATGGCTAACAGCGTTTTAAAGTTTGGGAACCTCTGGTAATAAACAGCAAATATAAAATTGCTTTTCATTTGTTATGAGCTTACCCGCTAACACTTGTCATTTCTATTGTCCTTCTGACAAATAAGCAGTAATATGTTTTCCCATGGATAATTTAACTGGTAGCTGTGGAAAAAAGGGGGGAAAAGAAGGAACAAATAAAAATGTCGAACGTGTCATAAAATACATCGCAAATAAATGATAAAGGGGTATTAGGCGTGATTACTCGGAAAATAAGTGCATGAAACGCAAAGGACAGGTCGGAAGCCAGGGCATCTGCGCCAGATAAAATCGCGTGACAGTAGCTTGCGTGATAATTCTTTTCGCTCTCGGTGAAGAAGAGAGGGGGGGGGGGGAATCTGTGCGTTGGGGGGGGGGGGTGAGATTGGGGGGAAAGTGGAATAAATTCTTATTGGAATGTCTTGCAATTATGATCGCGACGGTGAAGAACAAAATGATTTTCGTAAATGGCCTTGATTTGGGGATTGGTCGTTCTCTGGAACATGACACACTTTATCTTCAATGCTGCCAAGATTTTTTCAAGCGAGGCAGACAAATTAATAAGTAGTGTTTAAGAAGTCATTAAATATACTGCCATTTGAATGACTTACGGCATTTGATCTGATCTTTGACCTTGAACCTTGCCGGGGAGGACTTTTTCTTCATTACACTCTCTTTTATTTTTATATTGCTTTAATTACCACTAGGTAATTATGTACACGGATTGGCAACGACCGCAAGAAGCGGATTACTTTTTTTTTTGTTTGCCATTGACAGTAATAGGAGAAGCTGTTAATTGTTGGAACAGTAAATTTGATAGTTCTTTCAGAACAATGGGATCTCGCACAAGAAAATCTGCTGTACATTTGCCTTTCAAACTATATTTTAAAGACATGTCAAAGAGCAGGGTACGATAAGGTGATGGTAATTAAAGCGTAAAGAGATTCTGTCTGAAAAGAAAGTGGGTAAACATTTCATTCTAATCCTAACCCTCTTCTTTTACAACAACTTGACAAAAAATAAAGTCACTTTTTTTTCTTCTGGTTGTTAAAAAAGAAATAAATAAATAACTGCTACTTATCAAGGATCCTTTAGTTTTCTTTAAATCGATTGCTTGAAAAGTGAGTTTTATTGCATTTTTAAAAAGGAAATGAAAATTTTTCTGTATTTAAATATGCAGAAATAGTTTATTGAGAGCACTGGCTCTCGGAACTAAAACTTTCAGTAGGGAGAAATTCTCAACTTGCTAAAATAATTGTTTGAAAGTGAGTTTTATTGATATTTTCAAAAGTAAATGAAAATATGTTTGTATTTAAATATGCAAAAATAGTTTATTGAGAACACAGGCTCTAGGAACTAAAACTTTCAGTAATGAGAAAATTCTCAACGGGCTAAAATGATTATTTGAAAGTGAGTTTTATTGCATTTTTCAAAAGTAAGTGAAAATATTTTTGTATTTAAATATGCAGAAATAATTTATTGAGAACACTCGCTCTCGGAACTAAAACTTTCAAGGGAGAAAATACACAATGTGCTTAATGAAATTTTAAATTTTGCTGAACGGTAACATAAAAGCATGCACGTTGCACGCATATCGTACTCACATAACTTCAAATGAAAAGGAATATCAAGCATCAGTAAAAAATAATTTAATTGAAAAAAATAATAAAACAATCTCAACGTTGCAACATTGTCTTCAAATTTCCCGAATCGTCAGCGAAATTTGCCTAATAAGGACATTTTTGGGAGGTCACCCGTGACCTCCCATTGGGGCACCTCGATTGAGAATTTCAACACTCGTGCTTTGAATTAAGAACCATTAATTCTTGAACACCTTTAATTGTCAGAGAAAAACCGAAAAGTGCTGCATATTTATCCTTTACTCTGGTGTAATTCTCCTTTTTTTACGTCGTAATGCATATCCTGTTCAAAAAGAGAGAAAACAGCTGTGTTTTAAAACAATGAAGTTGTATCTTTTAGATTCTTATAATGTTTTTATCATGAACCACATCCCTTTATGTAACAGTACACAAAATGAAGTCTAGTGACTCAAGGAGTTATTATTTTTATCTTTAGATCGAATAGCAGAACTGGAAAGGGTTGTTTAACAGCGTAAAAAGATTACTGAGAATTTTAACAACTATGTTTTGAATTATTATCAATTAGTTTTTGAACACCTTAAATAACACAGATTAGCAGTTTGTTCATCCCTGACATTTTTAACTGATGCAATTTTTTTGTTGTTCAGCGTAGGAGAAGGCAGTCGTGTTGAAAATAAAGTTACTTATATTTTCTATGCTTTTTAATATGCAAAGTAATATTTTTGAACCAACATGGTCTCTTCTTAATTAAAAATTGCATTAGAAATGAAATCAAGGGGTACATGCTTTATTTAATCAGGGAAATATGAATATGAGCAGTCCAAAACCTTTATTATTATCATTAAAAGATATTTCTGAAAAATTGTTAGTTGGTATGGAGTTGTTTTTTTAAGAATAGAGCTAATCGTTGCTTTTAAGGTCGAAGGACTATCTAAGGAGAAACATTTTTAAATAACGCCATGTTAATTAAAAATAAAAGATAAAATGCAATTTTTAATAACATGATAAGATTAAACATGAGCTACCCATTTAGTTTAGTTAAATTTTTTTCCAGAGTTTTTTTTTTTTTCAAGTTTTTAACTTCATTTTTTTGCATTAATTATTTTCTAGGAAGGACAAAGAAAAAATATACCTTTTTTTTTCACACCACTACTCTCCCCCCCCCCTACAACGTTGGCTTTCCTTAGTTTCAAAATGCAATCCAACCTTCGGTACTCATTTACTTTGACCTTGAGAAAGCGAAGATGAGTGAGGAGAGATTAAAAAAAGAATTACCAATAACCTGTTCGCTCACCTAACCCCCTCTTTAATACCCACCTCGATTCTGCGTGATAGAGAGCAGCTACTGGTTTAGAGACGCCAGCACTAATGCCGGGCCTATGTTTGCAATTTGTCAAAACTATGTCCGGGATATGATGGGATTCTTATTTGCAGACGATTTTTTTTCCTTCCAGCAACATTGCTTTATTTGTTTTTTCTCTTCACTTCGTTTCATTAAGTGAAGCTTTGAGAAAGTAATGACGTTATTTTCATTTAAATGGTTCGACTAACACAGGAACAAATAAAACGGGAACGAATCTGTGTCATAAAAAAAATGGACGGTATATAACTTGCACCATTTAGATAAAAAATTCCGAGACGGACTCGCTAAGGTAAAAATAATTGCTTTTTATTTATTCAAGTGTTCAGCAAAAAAAAAAGAAAAAAAAAAGCAAAATCGGGGCATTGCCGAACGACAACTTCATGACTTAAGTAAAAAAAATGAAAAAAAAGAAAAAGTTGAGTCATACTAAGCAACCCCCCCCCCTTATTTTTTTGCTTTTCCATTTCAATTTAACTGTGTCTTTTTATAGTAGATTTCTCCCCACGTTATGATTTTTTAATAAAATTTGTTAATGGATAAACACACAAAAATACAGAAATTAATTAATTTTCTGAGTTCATTTTACTTTAAAGCTCCTATCCTACCTTAAAGATATATTTAAAAAAATCTCACGTGGACACCACAGGGTTACCCCTCCTAGTACACCCATTCAAAATTAAAACATTTCAAAAATCGATGCGTGTACTTGTGTACGAATTTTCAAAGTCATGTCTCTTAAATTCATAACTTTTTAAATGAGTTTTTAGACATTTTCTTTCGTTTATAACGTACAGTGAATGTAGAGAACAGGATTTGTAAACTAGAAATTTTACATTGTTGCAGACACCTAAAATTGCAATTACAATAACTAAATAAAAATGTAAAAAGTGCAAAAATACAACATAAAAAGACCTTATACAGCGAAGAGAAGCATTCGTTTGTTATAACCGGTTTCATAGGAACAAGTTTCAGACATTAACTAGAAATAGTGACAATAGTATTTATTTGGTTTTATGGGAATTCACCAAATCGACACTAGAATTGGCATCTCATATAAATTTACCAGTATGAACGTACAATTTCAATTTTGAATTTTGTTTTTGAAATTATCTGTCGTTTTCCCGTTAAGGTATTTTTTCGTGGTTTTATTAGTGTACGTTCTGTAGCGTGCAACACTTTAGCTGTCAACAGAATGTGAACAGTAGACTCTGCTAATTCATTAACATGGGCTCCTCAACAAAAATCAGAAAGAAAAAAATCCTTAACATAATTTTGGGAACTGCTCTTAGTTTGCAATTATGTACACTAAAGCGAAATAAAGAAAAGGGAAAATAGTTGCAAATAGGTTCTGCCAGAATGTATTTTTTGAGAAGAATTTTAAAAAGTTGAAAAATTCACAAGAATCAGTGAATAACGAAAATTTTTCGTTCTGGAACTAAATTGCCTAATAATTTATCAGCAGTTACAGTTAATCTAAAAGACTTTTTTTTTCTCCTTCGTATGAGCAGTTCATAGCAAAAGCCATCAGTGCGAAATAAAAAGCTATTTAAATGCAACAAAGAAGTTTTCTTCTGGTTGTTTGAAGATTTCCGAATCACGTAAGCTAAGTGCATAATTTAGAATGAATATTAACAGGAATAAAACTCTTAATGCATCAGCTATTTATCCTTGATTCCTGGCAGTTTAAAATTGTCTGCAGAATTTAGTGCTTTAACAATGTTTAATCACAATCTTCATACATATAATAGCGAATGATCGAGTAACGCTCCTGACGTCATCAACAATGAAACTCGTTCCGCGGCAAGATAATTTGATAATATTTTTGGTAATATTTTAGATGCAGAGGGAAAGGCTTTATTTTGACGAGGCTGAGCTGAATCCGGTCATGTAACTGTTTTTGACTGGTGAAACTGTCATTTGAGAAGAGTGAAAAGACGAAAAAGTGGTCAACATTGCACGCTACCTACTGGAGCTTAGGGTTAATCCACTGGAGTTAGGGTTAAAATTTCAACCATCAAAATATCACCAAACAGGCAATTGCTTCGTTAAAATGTAGAAGAGTAGAAGCAATTTTCACTGGTCGCATATCTTAAACAGCGACTTTCTAGTGACAATAATAAATATCAATAACCAAATAACAACTACAGTTTTTAATTATTAAAATCTTCAGAAATATTAACCGTTTTTCTTTTTTTTGGTTTCATAGCAATTTAATTTTTGCTAAATCTCTGAAATTTAGAGTTTGATCAGTCTACACTTAATTTCAGAGCCAAAGAACGACAACAATGGTAGCACAAGAGCTAACTTTATCGGAGGCAATAATAATAACCACAAAGATGTCTTTAAATTATTATTTATTCTTCAAAATAATTTTAAATGGACCAAATATTTCTTCTGATATCTTTAAAGCTGGAATTTTGCGGCATCTTTCAAAGCGAACTTTTAACGAGGAATATTCGAGAATAGGAATAAAACCAATGAAAAAAGCAACAACCATCATTTGTATTCATGGCAGAAAATCTTCTCCGCACACATTCTGGAGGCAATTTCTTAGTTTTATTTCCAAGCAGCCGAATTTCAGGCCAATTTGCGCTAGGGCCAATTTGCGACTGATTGTCAATCATTTGCTTCCCGTGCGTTCCACCCCCACACAAAAAAAAAAAGTCAAGAAAAAAGAAAGCGTGTGCTCGAGAAAATGCTGTCTTTCACATAATACAAAGCCAAAATACCGCGAACAGTTGTATAAATCATAGGGTAAAAGAGCATTTTCTGAGACGAAAGCCTGTTAAAAAGTCAAAAAACAAGATAGCATCAAACAAAATAAAACGAAACACATCCGCGCTAATAATGGGCAAAAAAGAAAATAGTTGATCTGCTTCAACGACTTGAATTTGAAAAAAGGCTTGGCCTGAGAAAAGTTTTATATTTATTTTTTTATTCTTTTATTTTCATCTTTCGGCTTTTTTGCGTTTACTTGTTCGTATTTTAGCTGGCGCTTGTCGTTTGTAATGTAATTATATGTATTAGGGAGAAAGTTCTACAAAGGAAAAAATTGCGACATGGAAATTGTGGTTATTTCTACGAAAAGACATTTGTTTAACATTCGTCCGCTACTGCTTTTTCACCATTTTAAAAGTAAAAAATATTTTAATGATGTTTATCTGTTGAAATAAATCCTTTTCTTAATGATTATAAGAGAAGTAATAACGAATGTTTAAGGGTGGATAATGAAACGGTAGAAATTTCAACTAAATTTTCAAACCACAGACACCCTTTTTTTTTCCTATTTAGTAATTGCAAACAGTAGAACAGAGCAGAGCATAGTTTCCTGAAATATCTCTTCGTTCTTTAAAAAAAATTAATAAGAATTTTTCAAGTGGAAAAAAACAAAACTAAAGTAAAAAGAGGGTTAAACAATTCTTTCGACGGCGATGCTTTTCTGCATTTATCTCTAAAATTTTTCTCCATCTGCGAAGAGTTATTAGTAACACTAGATGATCGTCTTTTTAACAGAAACACTAATGGCATTTTTGGAAGAGTATTGAATAAAATTTTCTTTTCACCCAAAATTTGTTCTTCATTGACATTTGAACTGCATTTTCAAAGAAATCGCAATAAACCGACGCAGAATGAAAAAATAAACCAGAATCAAATGATTCAAATGGTCAAAAAAAAAAAAAAAAAAAAAAAAAAAAAAAAAAGCTTTTATTTTATATTTTATTTTTCTTTGAGGAACATGGAAGAAGGGGAGAAATACTCAGCTTTTGACTAAAATTTGAAAAAGATCCAACAACGAGGGAAATATTCCTAACATTTGAATTCATAAAAATTTTAAACTTTATGAAATATAGTTCCTTATGTATATTAATGTCTGGAGAACTTACCAGAAGAAATTCTATGCTATGTACATACACTTATTAAAGACATTTCAAAAAATTCATATTGTACGATGTCTGCTCTTCGAAAGAATGTTTGGTGATTAAAAAGAAAAGATTGTACTGCATGTAAAATGAGATTTGATCACGATGAAAATGATATTTGTCCTTGTTACATATTAATAAAGAAATATTTTCTCATAGATGCTAAAAATATTTACAATAAATTAGATATTACATTCTCGCTAAATTACATTCCTCAGATATTATGTGACCGTTAAACACAGTTAGCGGACTAACTAAACATGGAACAAACGATGGGTCTTCCAGTTTCATTAGGTACTTAACATGGCTGTTAATAACAGCTTGCGACAAAGTTACGTCCCCAACAGCCCTCGGCTGTAAGAATTTAATCACCACCCGGTCTACAGTTTCGATTGTCCTTGAAGATAGATCAAAAATGAGCAGATTCGACGAGTTTTTCTGCCTCCTTAGCTCGAGGCACAGGACTCGAATTGTGGGAAAAGAACTCGACGCTCATCAATAAAGATGACAAGAAAAACGCTGTATTGATTGGATATAAGAGAATGAATCGATTCCGATCCCGGATGTAGGTGATTATGTCGCGATACCGAGGCAATTGATTCTAAAAACCATCTAAGTATCCGTTTTTCAATTCGAGAAACCATTTTTTTTCTAAACATTAATGATAATTAGCAAAGTATTATCTCGTTCAAGTTCAAAACTAGCAATTTCAGAATTGTACTCATTTTTAGTTGGGCAAAGTCACCCAATATGATGGTACCTCCTAGGACACCCATGTGTGTATGTTTTAATATATGTATCCGACATACAGAAGCGTACGCACGGGGGTCACCAGGGGTACCGCGGTACCCCAATTAGCTCAAAAAAAAAAAAAAAAGAAGATGAGATTGAAAGTCTAGAGCACCATATTGTTTTGCTGTAATGTGCTTGCTGCTGAAATGAGACTGAGGTGGCTGTGGCTGGCTGACTAGCAAGGAATTTTCTCCATTACGCACCCAGTCTTCATCATTTCTTCTTCAAGTATACGCATTTCAGTTATGTTGCTTCAGTTTTTTTTTTTTTCATGTTTTTATGAAACGTGTTGCAGAGAGGAGAAACTTATATTTCGCGAAAAGCATGGGAAATATTTCCAAGCATGGGAAGTCATGGGAGGGCACTGTGCCCTCTGCGCCCTGAATAGACTAATCTGGCTATGGAAAAAAGAATATTACTTGTGTGAAGGGCAGTTAATTGATAGGAAATTCAAATAGTTGTTTTCCAGTGATATTTTTGGGATGCTTCATAATTGGAACCATTGTTTGCAAACAAAGTTTTTCCAAATTTTTGAAAAAAGCTGGAATTTATAGCTTAAATTATTGGTTTACGTTTTTAAACTCAATTGAATTTTACCTCAGAATCCTGATGAATTTAGTGTTACGCTCAATGTTATAATTTTTTCTTCAAAGTCAAAAGGTGCGTCATACTCGATGCTTTTATCCTTTGTTTATCTTTGACGGGTATGAGAACTAATTATGTAAGTTGTTGTTAATATTTATATAAATAAATGAACAAACTTTTCCCGATTTGAATATTTAACTCAGAGAAATTCATACGAAATTACGTAACAACATGCAACTTTGCTTAAGATGCACAAAGTTGACGAGTTTCTGATAGACCATCACCTCTGAAATGTGTAACGTTTAGTGTAAGGTATCGGTGACTTTTGGGTATTTTATTATAGTAATAGCTTTTTAAATTATTTCTCTTCTACAACAGAAAGCTGTTCAAAAATTTAATCAATGTTCGAAATTTTAGAAAATTTATGAGTTAAAAGTTTGGATTTTAAGTAGATGGTATTGCTCAAATATTACAACAATGAAGAACATTTCGAGCATAGATCCTCCATTTTATTCTTATAATCCCGAAAAAATGTTTTAAGAATTTTTTGACTGAGTACTGAACTTTATTTGGATTACAGGAATTGTATACAAAAATTCAATAATAATAATAATAATAATAATCAAAAAACGAACTTTGCAATGCTTTTCTAAACCCCAAATGGCGAAATCGGTTGAGAAATATACCCTTAACTTGAGGGTATAATAGTAAAAGCTTAGGATCAAGAGGATTTTAATTTTTTTTCATCCAAATTTTGATTTACATTTGCCACCACCTTAATTTATTTTTCTTGCTTTTATTTACTAAAACTCTTAAAAACCCGTGAAAAAAAAGCTTGATATTTTCGTTTTTCAAATGCTTGTTAGGACATTGAATGAAAATAAATTTAATACTTTTTAAAATGTTTTTTAAATTATTTTATTATTAATGTTAATTAATATGACCTCAAAGCTTTAGTGATTTCCTTTTTCTTGGTCTGCAATATGAAAAATTATTTCTCTCGAACTGATTACATGCTCTACCCATTTGCATATTTGTGACAATTTTACGCATATAATTTGCATTTCTTTCCTAGAATTTTAAAATTTGGCCTTTTGTAATATATTCGAATATGAGGAACCATGTCTCACAGTATGAAGTATCAAAACTTTAAAAAAAAATTCTTGTATTAAAAAAAAAAGATATGTAGGCATTGTGGGCGTGATTGTTCCAGGAACAAAGGGCAAATACAGGCGTCCCTTGTATAACACGGTACTTGTACAACACGGTTTCGATATTACACGGTACCAAATTTACGATTATTATAGCACGGTTTCGTCATTACACGGTACGAAATTTGAACTTAATGATTTTGATATAACTCAAATGTTATATTTAAAAAAGATGTAATTTCATTTTTGTTTAATACATTAAGTTAATTGTTGATAACTCTAATAAGTTTTTACTTTGTTGTTATGAAACTTGGTTTCGACACAACACGGTATACATCCATTGATTTACATTACTTTTAAGTCTCGTATAACACAGTTTCGATATAACACGATACATCTTATATAACCTGTTTTTTCTCATGCACATACATAATTAGTATTAAAAATAAGTAAAAATATTATTTTTAAAAAAGTCTCGTTTCGCACAGTTTCGATACTACACGAAACGAATTACGAAGGACACCTGCATGTGAAATACACCGCCAGCTCAGTCAATTCCTGCCGAGAACTGCAGTTTCGTGCTTATTAGTACTCATCAGCTCGGCATTGGAGTGGCTGAGCTGGAGGTGGAAAACCTCTTAAGGAAGCCAAGAGTAACAAACTGGAATTAGCACTGAGCCCAGGCTTTAGGGCGGTAACTTACTGAATATACCTGTATGTGGTTAAAAATATCATTCTGTTGTTGTCGTTTCCCCGATCCCCACGGAGGTTTCGTGAAAATATCTCATTTGAGCAAATAAATTCAACACACAATAACCAGTCTTCAAATACTAAAACAAATGCACATTTCAGGAATTCAAAATCTGAATATTTTTGAGCAAATTAAATTTGATAAATGCTTTAAAATTACATGTCTCTCATCCAGGGGCGCCCCAATGGGAGATCACTGTGACATCTTAAAAATTTACTTATTCGATGAATTTTGCCTGAAGATTTGGCAAAATTATCATCATTCTGCAAAATTTGGGGTTCTATTGGGAAAAATTATCATCATTCTCTAAATTTGGAGTTCCATTCGGCAAAATTATCATCACTCTGAAAAATTTCGAGTTAATTTTGGCAAATTGAGAGTTTCGGCCCACCAAAAAATTGAAGTTGGGTGCTATGCACTGATCACAGATAAAACAACTGGTTTCACTTCTTATTTCCGTTTGCTAAAAGGAATCCCTATTGCTCCAGAAAAGGCGTTTCGTATTTTCGTTGGTGGGTTGAATTTCGAGTACCTAAACGAGGCCTCTGTAGGATGTAAATCCTACTTCTATGCACTAAAGTGAAAGAAAAAAGGACTCCATGTGTCTTACGCAAGCTGTGAGGTGTTATCTGGGAGTCTACCTTCATTTGAAATTCAGCTCAGTGTTTGGATTTGCAATTGAGGTTAAAGAAAGGAAAGATCATAAAAAGTGAAAATGACTCTTTCCTTCTAAACTATAGTCTCGGAAGAATTATGGCGCTGTCTCTTGTTATGATTCATTTAAAGTGAAAATATATGTCACTTACTTTCAAAAATAGTTTTATTCTTAGATGAAAATGGTCGATTTCTAGGCAGTTTTGATGAAACACGGTTTCTCACTATTCTCGGTTGTGAGTTATGTTGGGGTGGAAACTGATTTATGAAAGCATAGCTTTATCTTTATCGAAACGTTTTTTCAATATTCATTAAAAATGAAAATATATGTCGCTTACTTTCAAAAAAACTTTTATTCTTAGACGAAAATGGTCGATTTCTAAGCAGTTTTGATGGAAAACGGTTTCTTACTATTCTAAGTTGTGAGTCATGCCAGGGTGGAAACTGCTTTCTGAAAACATAGCTTTATAGAAGAACTTTTTTCAATATTATAGCAAAATGAATGCAATTGATTTGTGAAAACAGCTTTTGAGTTAAAGTTTTTTCAATATTCATGAAAAATGACCGGACTTGATTTGTGAAAGCATAGCTTTTTAGCATAACTTTTTCTATATTCATTATAAATAAGTAAAATTCCACGGAATATACATGATACGCGTGGCAAAAATTATTTTAAAAAATAAAATGCATAACATAGTTACGAACAAAAAGCTACAGTCAGAAATTAAATTTTTTAACCTCCAAACATAAAATTTGATTGATGAAATGTTCCTCTTCTTTTGGTAAATTTGGATGTACAATGACAAAAATTGGCGCAAAACAACATAATGCGAGCTATCCAGGGAACGTAATAGGTATTCTATATTGAATGCAAAATTTTTCATCCACACATTTCGTAAAGGAAAAACGAAAGGGCATGTTTAAGGACCCAGCAAGTGCCAGTATCAAAATTGTGTTCAAGCACTGGCTTGGAAAACATTAAAGTAATTAAAGAATTTATTGGGTAGGATTTGTAACTATTGAAAAGATTTAGAAATTTAGGGCAATAATTTTAACGAAAAAGTTGATTACGAAGATAGTAATATTCTTGACCTTTCATCAAAAATTGGTCACAGTTCTTCAGAGATTTACTTCTCAAATTTACTTTTTGCGAGTTACTTGTAAAAAAGTTTGCTTAACGTTTCATCCTTCACAGACCTTAATATGATTGAAGATGAATACTCAAACTTTAAATTTCTGCTAAAAAGATACTTTGTTTCTTCTCGGAAATCCCTCCTATACGTCTTTAAACGATTTATACATTCCAAATCAATGTATTTTGATCGCCGAACATATTTTTTTTCTAACTGTTGCACATTACAAGGTAAAATGTGCAATACTGTCAAATCTCCATGTAATGTTCTGATGCCGAAGTAACTTCGGAGAAAACTGAAGGTACTTAACACTGGAAACAGGCCCTGAATTTGCGAACCATTTAAATAGGAAACACAAATATTCTTCTCTACTTTGATGCTTCAAGAAGTATTTTCAGTGAAAATGCAACATAATCATAGATTCTTCTTAGAAAACTGAAAGCAATTTCTAATTACCTAATCTCATTCACAGGAGTATGATTATTTACTAGCTGGAGCTGAAGTAAAGCGTTGCTTAATGAAAAAAATTCAAAAGAAAATCTCTGAGGAAATTGTCAATGAAAATTTCAAAAGACAAATGCCATTGAATAAGTTTATTTGTAAAGCTAACAAACTTGAAAACATGCCTAAATTTTAGATGAGCTTGTGTTGAAGCTGCTTGTGTCGACGTTTTAAATTGGTATTTTCTACAAAAACGAGGGACAGTGGGAAATTAGAATCTATAAGAATGACCATAAGCCAGTTTTCGTCTGTCAAAAACTTGCCCTCACTTTTATCAAATTGTAACGATGCTTACATTGACAACTCGTAGAAAACAAGCCAATTCGAGTCTTCTTGAGAAAAAAAAATATAAATTTAAAGCATGGCAATATATTTCTCCACTTCATTCAACCGATCAATATCTGTCTCCTCAACAGACAATTTTCAACCGGAAGTCAACGATACCAGTCAGTGGATGGGAGAATTGTGGTAACTGCTTTAGTTGAGCAACAAAAACAACACCTCGTAAATCGAGTAAAAAAATCTCATCGAATCCATAAAGCCGTTCTATCCCCGAACTGAAAAGAACAAAAGCCTCTCATTCCTTTGATCTTCGTAATAGTTATTGTTGTTCTGTCCCAGATTCCTTACAAAATCATCACAAAGGAATGGCAAAGCTTCTTTTTTGCTTTCGTCCTCCAAATCGTTCACTTGAAAAAATCTCAATCACTGGTTGTACGAAGTTTTAGTTGGTCTGTAAGAGAACCTTTCACAAAGGTTTTTTTTTTTTTTTTTAGATAGCCACATGGTTGAGTAAGAAACGGGATAAGAGTGCAGTGTTCAGATGTTCAAGAGACAAACTTTTCCATGATGTTGTCTAACGTGGTTTCAGAGCCGAATTAACTTATTTAGTTCCTAGAGACAACCTTGATAGTAGAAACAACTTCAATTACACTAACCATCTTACTACTGTCAGTAAAAATTACAACCCATGAAAATTAAACAAAACTTAAATAAACTGCAGAATTGTAAGCATATACAATTGCAGTACCGGATCTTCGGTTTTTCCGAAGCAAATTTTGAAGCTGTCGCCTTTACCTATCTTTCTCTAACTTTTGTATCGGGTTTTGAAGAACCCCCCCTCCCCCCGAACAAAATAGGGTGAATTTGCAACAACCAGAAGTTGCCTTGTTGGGCAAAGGCCCGACTCGCTCCCTTTTAAATCCGACACTAAGGAAATGATCATAGTTATAAAAAAAATCATCCTTGTGCTTCCCGAAATAAAATGATCTTTATCTAAATGTTCAAGTAAACTGTGCACAAGAAGCATTGTAAGTGAGTGTTAACATTTTCGTGTTTTTGTTTGATTACAAATTAACTTCATATTTATAGTAAACTTGTTTTGCAACGCAATGAATTATACAGTGATTAATCTTCGAAAAAATGCACTGCGATCAAGTTCACTTGCGAAGGGCAGTTGAAAAAATCTGCCTGTGTGTTTAACTGTGCTAGATTCTGTAGACATTAAACGTAACTCTCTGTCAGTCTTTTAAAATTAAAAGTAAAAGCTTACAAGAAACCTTTGATACAAATCACTTCTGGTGTACGATGGCCCACTTCTGGACAAGAAATAACAGTTTGCCACTCGTACTGAATAAAAATTCAAGCAATTTATCAAAATTGCTATGAAAAAGTAGAGTAAAAAAAATTAAAGTGTACCTACTGTACGTGTACACGTGTGCAAGAAAATTTGAGATTTTGTCTTCTTTTTTTCAGTACCTTTTGTAAAGCTTTTGGAAATGCATAAGTTTTCCTCTCAGTTTACTTTAGAAAAAAATTTAGCTTTAAAGGGAAACCGTCAAAAAAGAAAAAAAACCCTAAATCTCTAATCTATGAAAATATTCCGCCCTAAAGTAAAATATTTAAAAATATGTGGTTTTCCCAACAACGTAGAAATTTTCTTGATGGTAATTAATGCGCCGTCAATACTTGTCATTAAATAAATGTGCCTGATAACAAATACGCTCCGAAATTTCCCAGATCGCTAGATAAAAGCATCCCACTGATCTACCTTAACATCTCTGTCATTGACGGCACAAAGAAAGATCCTTAACGATAGAATAACTTCAAAGAAAGTACCTTGACTCTGCAATATCCTTCAATACTGAAGCAATGACCGACCATCAGGCTATTCGAAGGTAAAAAAAGAGGCGTCGTCTCCCATTTAATTAACGATGTCAAAATCAGCGTTCTACATGCAATGATAAGTATTGAAAGACGTCTTTGGGGCTCAAGAAATTGATTCATCTTCAGTGTAACCGTGGGATCATCCTTCGCATTCCAGATACGCAATTGCCAATTGTTGGATTCCTGACTTTTTTGCTTTTCAAGAAAAAGAGGTTGATGATTCTGTTTTTATGTTACACTTGACCATGTGCTAATTCAAGGAATGGATGAACATAAACAAACGTTTATTTACAAAGGAATTGTGTTGAACTGAGTGCCAATATCTGGATTATGAGGCTTTACTCAGGCCATACGTGCAAATAATATTTATAGTTAAGATCGTAAGGTTGCTTTTGCACTAAAATACTCAAAAAAAATTATTATTTAGGTTTACATCACACGAGGCAACTAACTTAGGGAAATCAACTTTCGAGCTAGCTTTAATTAGGAAGTAGAAACCTAGTAGAAAAGTGAAGGAACCGCCTGTCATCGTTCACACGACAGTAAACTGTGCCAGGTGTACCCTGTACACCACAGTGAAAAAAATGAAATATTCAAAAATGAGTACATTCATGCTTTCAAATTTTCTTAAAGTCTTGTAATTCGATTATGAGTACTCAAATAGTGTGCTGAACTATTTCATACTTAAAAATGAGTTCATTACTCAGTTAATACTAAATTTTGAAATTATTACATACTCAAAATTGAGCACAAATGCCTCAAAAATTAACATACTGTTTCATTCCTGAGTAAGTGCAAGATTTCAAAAATGAGTATTTGATTGCCTCAAATTTAAAAATCACATCGTCGGACGGAGTCATATTGATTTGGCGATATACTCAAATTTGAGTACTTTTTCAACGTCTTTGAAATTGTTGTTTTTAGTGGGCAAACATATGTGTCGTAAGACCATTCTCATCCCCATGTATGTTGTCAAATTTTAGTCGATTTCCCTCATCGGGACATTGCCAAGCGTTTTCTCTACAACGAGTTAACTAGTTGAGAGTTAACTCGGTTCAGTTTTTACTGCGCTCTAGAGCAGCTGCTACAATGACTTCGACTTATTAGAAGAAAAATTGATTTAATTAAGTTGCCTCGTGTGAAGGCAACGAAAAACGCCAGACATATTTAGATGGCAGACAATTTTTTAGAAATGTTGATTTCACTAACACCTCGTGTGTAGAAGACCTCTTAAGATTTTTTTTTTCTTTTTTTGTAAGGAGGGTGGTGCGATAAAAATTAAGATTGTACACTGAGTCTTAAATGGTAAAAGGTAGAGAAAAGCTGAATTACCAGATAATCTCACAGAAAATTAAATTTCTCCAAACTATACAATATTCTAGCTAGTCATTAGTACTTTTATAGTTGAGGGACTTGATGCAAGAGCTAGGGAATTCCAAAATTTTTTCCCTTTTTAAAAATTCATTTTTATCTGTGGACAATATAGATGTTCCGATTGGTACAACAACAGGACACAAATGTAAGATCAGACCTCTGCTTTGTAGTAAATAATGTAGGAAAGATAACAGAGTTTGTTATTGGCCACTGATGTTACTTGTTGGTCGTACCAAAAATGTGTGAATCTGGACTTGCCTGGTTCTTGCATCAAGGAGTTCAAATGGAATGATATAAAATGAGATCAATCAAGTCTTTTACTGTGATATATCACGTTATTAATCACACGCAATTCAGCTGTTTAGTGAAACATTATTTTTCGAATCATTTATGGATTGTTTAATCTATTGTTTACTTGCTTTTATTTATTAAACATGCGTAGAAGTAAGCACCAAAACAGAGCGATGTAAACTCTATTATTCATAATTAAAATGCCAGCGTTGAGTTTCGAAATACTGTAGCAATAAAGAAAGAAAAACAAAAACTGATGCGGAAATGCATCAAACATTACTGCACCGAAAAACAGTAAATCACGTTGTCCAGTTAAAATCTTATTTCGGGTGGGTTACATTAACCTCCTCGGAGGGATAAAACACAGCAAAAGGAAAGGTACAAAAAAAAAAAAAAAATATCCGATCTGATACATCACGTGACCTGTTGCGGGCGCGTGCCACGGACGTCCAGTCACGATTCTTTTTTGTTTTGTTTCCTTCTTCCACGAGCTAGTTCGTGAGCACTTTGGGATCGACTGTCTTATGGTAATAAGTTAATATGGGGGAGGGGGGCAACAGTCCGAGAAAAACGTGATAATCGGGGAAAGGGGAGGGTCGAAAAGCGGTCACAAAAACGGGCTTTTAAGTTGGAACAGAAACGTTTTTGTTAAGGATGATGCGGAGGATCAGAGTTAATGGATGTGAGAGTTGGTAGGCTCTGAGTGGCTTTCCAAGAGAATACGAATTACTTCGTGGAAGGGTGAACTGCAAAATTATTGTCCATGAATCTATCTTATTTTTTTATCACTCTATAGAAACTTTTGCAGGGCACAATGGAAAATGTACTCTAACAAAAGTTTAGAGTGAGAATTAACTTGAAAGTAATGATATAATAAAATTTTGATCGTTTCCAGCTGACTCTATTATAGGTATCTTTTCAGGGGTTAGTAAAAGCATGTTACTTTTACTGAACGTTGTGCATTTGGAAGATGTTTTCCAACAAATTTCTCTAGTCCTAGGCAACATTCGGAGTTTCTCGGGTTTTTTTTCTTTTCTTTTTCCTTTTTTAATTATTATTATTTCTTTTACTGATACAGTTTCAAATAATAATCAAGCTTTAGAAAACTGAGAGGATAAATATTTAGGTATATCTGTTTCAGTAGAAATCGTTTCAAACCTTTTAAAATAATTTAATGTGTTGACATATTTTTTTTCTAAAAATAGAAACTTTGGCTTTAGATTCGTTTCTTGCACTGCGAGGAAATGTTAACACACTGTGCAAGGAAAAGCACTAGGCGGAAAAAAAATATTTTTTCGATGCCTATACATTATTCGACAAAAGATCTTTTTAAACCTATCAGTGAGTAAAAAAGTATGGTTTATATTTTTTTAACTTTATTATTTAAAAATTCCAATAACTGAGGGAATAACAGCAAACAGAATAGTGCAAAAAGAAATTAAAGAGATAATAAGGAAATATAAGGGTAAATGATCAAAGTACTACATGCCTTTCATCTTCACGCCATGAAATTTTGCACTAGGTCAAAATGGTTCTGTAACAACAAAATATTTCAAAGTTTCGATATTCCTAGAACCTATTACTTATTTAGACTAGAAGTGAAGTTACTCGCTGTGTGGGTTCAGGGAGATGAAGGGAGATCTTGTGACAAAATGTATTGTACTTTATTCAACGAAATTTCATTGGGAAATTCAATAGATCTATTAATTCTTTCAAAAATGATAGAATGCTTCAGAGTAAACACAAAATTGTACAAGGTTTGTGTGTTCTCTTTTTAGCAGATTGGAAAGATTATTAATCATTTCTTAAGACTAGAAATTGCATTCTACACCGATCTGATTAAAAATATAATACCATTATCTATTTGAAATATTGAAGAATGATATTGCAGTCTGAAAGAACAAAATAGGAACGAAACGTGACAGTTTTGTGTGTGACTTTAGAAAACAACTGGTTTTCAAATCGAGATTTTTTTCCGCCCACTTGAACGAGTGACCCACTGAGCCTTAAGCAATAAAACGAGTGGCAAGTTTAATTTATTTCGCATTTCTTCACTTTCAGCTGAATTTCATTTTTATAAACGTATTTTCGATTTCATCGTTTATTTGAGAGAAACACATATGATAAAGATATATAGAAAATAACCTTAATTTTCCTACTTTAATGAGCATTTTTCTTTTTTCTAATTTTATTTTTGCATAAAATTTTACTTTCCTTTATTTTATTTTTTGATCATGTAATAATCAATTTGCTGTGTTCATTATAACAAAAATTCATAAGTCAGTACAAAATATTTATTTTGAAAACAATTTTCGTTGCATGTATAAGCATAATAATCTGACAATATTTTTCATTTTATTTGAAAAAAGAAGATTACAAACATTTACTTTTTGTAATATTACATTATTGTTTTGTAAGAAAAGATTTACACGAACAGAGTATTAATGTTGCGTTTACTTTTATGTTCTGTACAAAGTTGTGTTATTGGCCGGTTGTTCAGTGTTCGTTGAAGTCTGTACTTTCTGTATTGCTTGCATAGTTACGTTGTTAACACTGTATGTTTGTATGTATTTATGTTTTGCAACTTCACGTTTCCAAGTTTTTATGACGCTGTAAATATTTTACACTCGACCCGCCCTATGGAAGCAATAGATGGATCTAGGCCCGTCACTTAGAGGGTCAGGGGGGACAATTACTTTTCCCCCATTTTTTTGAAATTAAAATATTTTACATTATACGTGGGAGTGGTTTGTGTAGTTTTTTTTTTTTTTTGACTTAATTTAGGTTGAATATATGACTTTTGTCCTCCTTGGAAAAATTTGAAATGATGGGTCTGGGTGGAACTGGTCTCACTACCCCATGAAAGCGGTAAACCACAAAATGATGATATGGGGTGCCTTGCTTGACATTGCGGTTGTATGATAGATAAAAATAGCTTTTATATGATCAAAATTGCAATAATTTGCCCAACAGCTTTCGTGATTATTCATGAAATTCTTGATTTAAACATTTTAAACAAAAAGGACGATGATAACGTGTTGATGATGAAAGATGGCAAACTTCTGCGATATGGTTATGGAAAAATGTATTGAACACTTTTAATTTTGTAAAATCTATGTTCGCTTTTACAACGTAAAATAATGTAAGTGAAATATTTGAAACGACGTGTTTCATTAATTGAAAAGTTGTTCTTATGATTTACACTAGCTATTTGCTCAAAATAAGATGTTACACTGTTTTCGTTTGTTAGTCAGGTACGACTATTATCCAAGTTATATATATATATTTAAAAAAAAGAAAAAAAAATCGGAACAAATGATCTTGACCGATTCATTTTAGCTTTAGATATTTTGGGTTTTAGACTTGATATAATTTTGGCTAAAAATGTCTGTTCATCTAGCTTTTTCATGATCATTGGGCCATTGGGTCTTTCCATGGAATGGCCCAATACATTTTCGGCAAAATACAGGTAGTTAAAGCTGTGAACATTTTACCATGAACTATTCTTTTTCAAGACAGAAAATTTTTGTCCTTTTTACCAACCGAAAAAAATATAAAAATAATAACATGAGATCATCGTTTGAATTATTACGCGCTTTACTACGCGTTTTACGTTGTTGGTCTAGCCATGAAAAACAAGTTTTAGCTTGAAAAATTTATTATTTTTTAGCAGAACTAGAGTCATTTGTTGAAATGTTGTATCAAGATAAGACGCATTATAAAACATTGGATTTTATTAAAAAACAAAATAATACCATTCCGCGAAAAAGCCGCACATATTTTATTTAAATGAAATAATTTTAAAATGTAATTAATAACATTTTTTGCTTAAGAAATCGCACATATGTTTGTAATTTCCGTAGCAAAATAAAATTTCTTCATTACGCTTTTAAATTATTATTTTTTTAATAAAATGTATGAGTTGTGTGTCACGTGCAGGATAAAATGTCCGTTTTCCGTGAACTGACCTAACATGTTTTCTATAAATTACTGGAATTTAACGATGTAAACATTTTACCTTGAACTAGCTCTTATGAAATATTTTCCTCCTTTTTGTTGGAAAAGAAATGATTTCATTTGGCCTTTTACAAAATATAAGAACACTTATAACACCAACCCTAAATGGAATATCAAATGAAAGCTAGTTAAAAAGCTGTCAAGTAAACCAAGTTGAGTAAACTAAGTTTTTTTTTTGCAAAACGAGTTTCAAAAATGGACCATGCGGAGGAGCACATGGAGCACAAGGGGAAAACTCAAAAAACGTGATGAAGTAAAAGATGCCGGTTTGTTCGCTGAAAGCTGGGTTGAGTTGATTATGTGAAGTTATGAGGCCAGGTAGATGACCATAGCTTGAATATTACCTCATGCTCAGCCACGGTAACGGGATTTAAATTTATTGTTCTTGTTTCACCATTTTGTTGGTGGAATTTTATTATGAGGCTCCGTGTTTTGTCTGTTTTGTTTTTCATAAAGTGTTCCCGTTATTCTTCTCATCGCCATCACATGGTTTTTCACGAAGTCTAGAAGGTCATAAAAATAATTAAAACTTTGCAGACGTGTTTGCATAAATTCAAAGATGACCTCGTTTCTCAGACAAGGATTCCTTTTTATTCCGAATTTCAGTCTATATTTAGACTCTTTAAAAGAAGTCGTTGGTTCAAGCAGTCTCTATGGATCATGATTTTGGAGATAAAAGTTGCAAATTGTTAGATGAGTAGTTTGCATCATTTAAAAAACAAAATGCGCTGCTATCTTTTATGTAGAATTAACGCAGGATTCACGAACTGCACGCTTACTGTTAATCTATTTTTACTAATTTTTGCAAAAATATATTTTTTCTGAGCATTAGAAGAAGAGATCTTTTGAAAGTTTTCACAGAAATCCTGTAAAAGAATGATGAGCGATTCATTTGGAAAGAAATGCTCTCTTTATAATAGCATTTTCATGATTTTAAGCCTCTTGGTTTTCTGTTAGAAAATAGCTGAAAACTCAATCTCATTTATTCATCCCTTTTTTCAGTATTATTCTCGCAGTCGTAAGTCTGTGTAAGCCCTAACGCATGCTCATCATGTATGAAATGTCCAACGAATTTCTGTAGCACTACTAACACTGAATATTGAATCAAAATACCCACATACGAAAAGCTAAATGGACCATTGCCACACCGAGTTAGGAATTAACTCTATTGTTTCACTAGAAAACACCGTGGTATATACTTCTTTACTAATAATAAAGCTGAAAGTCTGTTTGGATCTCTCGATGTCTGGATGTCTGGATCTCTCTATGTCAAGATCTCTGTGACGCGAATAATGCCTAGACCGTTTGGTCGATTTTCATGAAATTTGACACAAAATTACTTTGTAACATGGGGGTGTGCACCTCAAAGTGATTTTTCAAAAATTCGATTTTGTTCTATTTCTATTCCGATTTTAAGAACATTTTACCAAACAAATTATCATAACGTGGGAGAGTAAATTACCAAATTATCATAACGTGAAACCGTAACATGGGCGAGCAATTTGGTGAGAAATTCACCATCCATTATTTGTAAACATACAAGCAAACCAAATGACCTTTTAATTCCCTACTACGGGCGAAGCCGTGTGGGTACCACTAGTATTAAATAAACAACTCCAAAATGCATTATTTAAGTTTTATTCCAATCTGTTGTTAATGACTAATACTTCCAAAATTAGCACGTTTAACGTTTGCAATCTCTATGAGCATAAACACGGGAAGTTTGATTTCTGCGTTTAGTTAAGTTTCAGTTGAGAAATACAGTGGTGTAGGAAAGGGTTCCTGGTCCTTGGGTCCAGACCCCTCCCTTGAAGATCAAAACTTAGTTGCAATAATTAAAGTTAAAGTTATTCCATTTCATTAATTTTTTTTCATCATTTAATCAATCTAACGTACGTTGTTTTGCCTTATATGTAAAATTGAAATCAAATTTTCTTGCTATGTCACTGAGAAGAAATAATAGTTCGTAGAATGGGGTGGTTTCCTGTAGTCAATAGTACTACTTTTAATCACTGAAATGGATAGAATGAGCAAAAAAAATTACATGGACCCGGAAAATACTCTCATTTTTCCAACAGTTTTTTTTAGTTAATTTTTTTTTGTCCGATTTTTCAAACAAGGCTTGGTCTTTATGACGTCACAAATGATGCAATTCGGCACGTCTTGTTTCTACTACGTTACCACGTTATGAAAATCAAGCAGAGAATTAAAACTGCGCTCTACGCTTGCTATCAACAATATCGTTGCCAATACACGTGAGTAAAGGTGCGAATTAAATATTTTGTTCTGTGAATGGCAACACTGAATGGCATTTCATCATTTGTGATGTCACACGACAGAAGTGTAAACAATAAAAGCGCACCGATTTAAGTATTTTTTTCAAAAATATTAAGCCAAAATAAATTATTTAAAAAAATGGTCAGATCCTATATTTTTAAGCATGCTCTTTCAGAGAAAAATACTTTTAAAATTTTGAAAATGACCCCATTATCCATGATAATTTACGTTTTTGGGATCGAATAATCATAATGAAAAGCAATTAAATATGATAATAGATGGCATAGACTTTTCGCAGTATAAATTATATAAGAAACAAATTCTTTGCCATGCGATTTCTTTATTGGATCTTTTTCGCACCTGACATACGTTCCGAAGATTTTTTCTCAGTTCTTCCTCACAGGTGTTCGCTGGTTTCCCCTTTTTTATTCCGTTCCACCCTTCGCAAACTATGTGGGTCTTGGCGACATCCTGTTTCAACTTTTTGTCACCTCACCAGATCTAAGCTGGAATTTTCGGTCCGTTGTGACAAATCATCCACGCAGAGAGGGGAAAGGAGAACTCTCTCCAAGGTTGGAATGTTCATCCCTCCAGGCTTTTGAGACGGTCCTCAGGTAAGGAAAAAAAAAATATATAGATTTCTCCCAACCGGGCCCCTTACAGGTAAGTGACAGGTGGACCAGTTGACAAGCCTCTCCAGAGTCTCGTCGGGTGTAGTTAATGTTTGCCATCCTTCGAACCTAAATGCTCTGTTGCCTCAGGTGTGTTCGAACGTTTCAGCTTGGGGTTCTTTTTTTTTTTTTTTTTTCTTTTCTGCCTTGACTCTTTTTTTGCCAAATATTTTCGAAACGCTGTTTGGTAAGGTTTTTTTTTTTTTTTCACTAATGGGCGTGTTTTTGCTTTGCGGTTTTCTCTTTCTGCTGAGAATTTCCCGTGCGAACTAAAACAAAAGATGTTTTTCCTACTTGAAGTTAAGGTTTTTATTGGAAGAAAAGTTGGTATTTAATTCAACAACTGTTCTTGTACTTTGTGTGTTACAGTTTTCGATAGTAAATATTATCATTAAAAAGAAATCTGTTAGAAAAATTGAGATGAAAATACATCTTTCTTTTTTGCATCATTAGACATTTTTGAAGTTAGATTTTTGATTTACTTTTCCCCTCAGAAACTAGAAAAGAAAAAAGAAAAAATAAAATGCTAGCATTTTATTTCGACAAAAATGTTTAATATATTTTTTTAATCGAAACATTTGGTAATTTAAAAAAGAGCAGACAATTATTTTTCCGAGTGATAAAGAAATTACATTTTACATGCTAAAAACTTTTAAGCACTACGTAAGTTGGATTTAATTATGGTTGCTACATCAGTTAAACTGACAGTTGACGATTGATTAATATTTTTTCCCTGTTAATTTTATAACAATTTAACTGAGGCTTTTAATTGGATTGCTTCTCATTGGAGGTCCCACGTTGGCAGTATAGAAGAGAACTTGAAAAGATAAGTATTAATTGCAATCTCATTAGCGTAATTACAGTATGTTTTGTCATACCGAGCTCTGGTATTAATCATTACATATAGATACATTTGAGGAAAGATAATATTTATGGGTTCTCTCTCTCTTATTCCCCCCCCCCTCCCTCTCATTTTTTTGTGTAGCGAAGTTTCTTCAATCTGGTTCAAAGTCAACCGAATAAGTAGAGTTGCATCATGTATAAACTTAAGATCTCGTAATTGCATTCAAAAGAGTCAAACGGAAAAATAACATCGTCATTTTGCCACAAAAATAGCTGAACAAAGTTGTTTATTTAAATATTTCAATTAGCTATGTTTCTTAAAATAAAAACCTAAGTTTGAAAAGTACTCATTTTGTGTCTCCTCCCAACATTGCTCATCTTCACACTTTAAGGAATGCTTTTGACTTTTACTAAAATTGCTTTGAGGTGCCAAATTATTCCCAATATGTGGAGATTCGTGAAAAAATGGATTTAAAACTTAAACTAAAACTCTGATTGAAAATAATTTTTAAAGTTTTCACTGTTTTCCGTATGAAATTAACTATCGTATTATACTAATGCAGAAAATGTGGATGAGTCATACTAAACGATGAATTATCTTGAACTTCGAAGTAAAAAAAGGAAAATGTGTAAAACTAAAATAATAAAATTATTTCTCTTTTTTTCTTAAGTTCTCTCTCTCTCTCTTTCTCTTAAAGATGATAAATATTTTACAGACTTTAATAATTCTGACAGAAAAATATTTCTTTGTGTCGCTTACATTTTTAAAAATCTTTGCTTCAAAATTTTTTATGCAAGTCCTAAATCTTGAAATTGTTTGGACGATTTTCAATGACTATCCTGAGTTTAAAATTCATAATTAACAAGTTATTATAAAAAGTTTTGATAGTTTTTTAGCAATGACAAAATTTAAAAAAAAAATGTGCTCATTCTGTAAGAAAATATTTCTAAGAAAGTTATCTTTTCAATGTTTTGTTTGAAACATTATAGTTTGAACGCTGTTTGTTTTTCTTTCGCTAAGATGCTGAAATTATGAGTTAAAAATTATCTTTAATCGATTCAATTTTTGTAAATCAGCAATCATTTATTTATTTTTTCCGGGTTCATCTAGCCCGATGCTGATGAACTTGAATGTCCGTCAACCAACGTAAATATGCGTCAGCAGCGGAAATGCGGAAGCGTTGGAACAAAAGTTCAGGTTAAGAGGAGTTTTAACTTTTCGAGAATGCGCAATTCGAACTCCTACTTCTCTCTGTGGGAATTTAACCTCCACCAAGAAATCGAGTTCTGACCAGAAATCTCAGAATTGGGTGCAGGTTGCCAACCGCAAAGTGTGCTCGCCCAAATGACCACCGCCAACGGTGAGGGAAAAGCGAGACTGCCTATTTAACCTTACAGTTGTACCTAGAAGTAGTGAGGAAAAAACTGTTTGCTGTTTGGAAAGTTTCGATTTCGCTGGGATCTGTGTAAGATGCATGTGTACGAACTCAATGTCCGATGTTTAGTTAAAATAGCTGTTTATGTACTCTGGTAGGGGATACAAAACTAGGTTTACTCTCGTATGGAAATATATTAAGTAACTAGATTAGGGCAAACTATTTTCATACATGAAGTTACGTTTAATGAATTAATAAGCAAGATAATGTAATTTTGAAAAATGATTAGTCTACGTGTTAGTATGAAATACTGCATAAGTTGGTTTTTTTTATAGAGAGGTGGGGGAAGGGGAGGAAATAGTTTTTTTTCTTGATACTTTTACACATTCCACGTAAAATTCTTAATTTTATAAACTGAACATAAAATTGTCTATTTTGCACATTACGTGCAATATTTACACTACATGTCTTACTCTTTGATAAGTTTTTACATGTCCTCAATTTAGCGGTTTTTTTTTTTGATCGCATGCTACGTCTAAATTATTTTTATAATAGCAATCTTGAATTTAAATGCCCAATAAAAAGCAAAAATAATATGCTTCTGAAATTATTTCAAGGAGTTATGATCTGTAATATTATTGTGTGTGACTTATGCACAAGTCTCGAAATGTGATTTTCAGAGCTTTGCAAACCAGAAAGATGTGAAGAAAATGACACTTAAAGTCAAACTGTTAGTTAAATATAGGGTAAAAGAGATTCTTATGTCTGTCACAACGGTTTACATATCTTTTGCAGTACTTGAAAATAAAAGTTTCTGGTCACACTTTTATTTATTTCCTCCTTGGGGAGGTTTGTCATTCCCATTGTACTACTATGCCGCTCAAAGAATAGCGCCCTACTTCAGTTCCTTAAGTTTTTCTTATTAAATTTAGAACATCCCAAGGCTGTAGCCAGAAATTACTTTTGGAGAAGGTTCTTTCAACCCCCTCTCCCCAACTCACCAAAGTTTCTGCAAAACATTTTGAATCCAAATGTTACGAAATTTAGACGCAACAAAAACGTAGCACCAAAATATTTAAGTTCTAGGCATAAGGTAAGGATTATAAAATTTTTGGTGGGAGGAGGAATGGGTATTTAGCCCTCAAAATCTGACAATCGCTAATACGTGCTGCATCTGAGATAGTATTGCCAGAGGTATTAGTTTCGAAAAACAACTGAAAGTTGGCGAGAAATAGTGTTAAAAAAGCGAAAACTTATTCCGTAGGCTATCAATTCCAAAGCTACAGATCCAGTTCAACTGTTCACTGATTTTTTTTATCGTCTATCCTTAATTTTTCTTTATATCAGTTGGCCTACTTACGGATAGCGGCAAGCGACTTGGCCACCTACTTTAAAAAGTTTCATTCCGACCTTGAGTGAATATTACTTCCTCGACGGAAAGAATAAAATTGAGAACGTTCGCGATGAAAATGTTAGGCGCAGATGGCTTTCACTAGTATTTTGCACGCAAATCTGTTTTTTCCCCTTCAGTTCCAATTTCCAAATGGTGTTCTGAAATTTGAAATAAGTATTTAATTGTGAACATTCTTAAAATTTTTAAAGACAAATATGGAACGTATGCATCCAAAGGAGAGAGTGAGTGTGAAAGAAAAAAATTGAGTATGTTTATGACAATGTCTTCTAAAACTAGGAAGTTACAGTAAAAACAAATTAAGCTGGACTGTTCAACTTTTTTTTTCAGATGATTTATGTCTAGTTGAAATGATAAATGCTTAAAGTAAACTTTGAACAACAGATTGTTTCATTAATAAAAAAAAAAGAAGAAAATAATGTTTTCATATTTAGCTACATATGTAAAGTTTTTACCATGAAGTCCAGTCACAGTACGATTAGACAGGTGAGACCATTACTATAAGGACACATTCATAATAATTTCTTCCTATACGATCGTCTGCATGTGGAAATTAATTTTAATAATTCTTATCACCTTAAATAATAGATAATCATTCTTTTCCATAATTAAAAAAAAATGTTATTGTAATTTTTACGTAACAGGCTATATGACATACTGTTATTGTTTATGTAAATGCATTAGGTCACAAAATATGTACCACTGAAATAATTACAGAAAGTTAATGAGAAATTATTTATTCAGAAAGAAAAAATCTTTGAATAAAAATATAAGACCTAAACTAAAAAGAAAATACATAGTAGTTGTTTATAGGAAAACAAAACTAAAGGAAGATCTAAGATTTAATGACTTTCTTTATATTATTTGAAGTATTGAGAGTGCATGAGTGTTTAGTATTTTCTAAGAGTCTTGGTAAATAGTGTGTTAGTCTACTATTAAGTAAATTTTACGTTACTTGTAGGTAATAGTTTGTATTTTCAAGATCATGTAATTTTTTATTGTATTACAAAATACGTTGCGATTCAGAAGTAGACTCAAGTTTGTTTTTAATTATTTTATTAGTTATGCTTATACTTGTGAAAGTAAATGGTGCATTTATTTCACAACATATCGTCGCCTCAGAGCAACCGTAAGACATCTAAACCCAGAAACAGAAGTAAGATATCCTACTATTGTTCTGAGGCGACGATATACGAAGACAGAAAAGTTCAAAATTGATTGGCTGAATCGAATCAAAGCAACAAAGATTTTATGCACATGTTTAATAATCTATGCGAAGAGTAATCCTTTCCTCAACGGTAAAAATTTTTTAATTTCCAACAGTCGTATGACAACGTAGAAGATGTTAACTCTTTTGTACTTCAGCAATATCTGCTTTTCTTTTCTGACAAACAAAAATAAACATTACATATCTGACATATGCGCGTTAGAGATTTGTGCGGCAGATTTAACTAAAATGAAGCGGTAGTTTTTAGAATGATCCTTTTTTTTCTTTTAGCTTACCTTCGTGTCTTCTTGTTACAGTAAAAAAACCCATTGAAGTAGGCTAAATGTCCAGTAAAGTTATAAAGAAGTAAAAATAAGAATAACATCTTAAAATAAAAATTTGAAAACAGAATCGAGATGTGGGTAAATGTGCTTATCTGACTGTTTTCCTTGGAGACAACTTTAGATGGAATAATTCAATTTGAGAAAGTAGCTTTTGATCAAATTTTCATGGGACATCTTGCATTTATGTTACAGTTTTTGACTTAAACTATTTTTTTTTCAACTTTGAGCAACTAACAAAACAGTGAACATTAGCATCTAGGGAGGAATTAAACTCACATATGAATTCTGGCAAAGTTTTTTTTTTGAAAGATTTGTTGAATTAAAAATATGTACAGAAAATAATAGTTTTATTTGGTTATTTTAAGGGTATTTTTTGAACAATTGAAAAAAAAGTAATATTTTTATCTGTGAGAGAAATTGACATTTAAAAACAAATTTCACAATTTTTTTTTCAACACCGAAGCTGCAGACTTTAAAAAGACGACTATTCTTTGTTTCACGAAAACATTCTACTTTACAAACACTTTGTTAAATCTTTCAATAGTACTAGGTACATGCTGCATTTTTCATTCAGGCTGTGCTATTCTTTGCGTACTTTCTTTTCCCATTTCTGATTCAGCTATTTTTAACATTTTAGTAGAAGCTTTAGTAATAGGCTCATTTCTCGAGGCTTACTGTCCAAAAATCATTCAACCCTTCAATGATTTTCGTTCCTTTGAAATGTTCCGAGAGCAAGTACAATGCAAAGGAATTTCATTCCGCATTGCAACTATTTTTAAATTACAACCAAAAATGCGGAAACTGAAAATGAGCTGTTGTAAGCATTTTGCAGGTTCATTGCTGGGAATAATAATTTAAATTTTCAAAAAAAAAAAAAAAAAAAAAAAAAACATATTTTTCTGTAACATAAAGTTAATTTATTAGCAGAAAAATTCTGCTTTCTTTTTATTTTTTTAAAAAGTAAATAGTTACACGTTTAAGTTGTATAATGTTCAGATAGGCAGTACCTTTAAAAGTAGCAAATAAAAAGAAAGCCTTAGGGAATGTTTTTGATATAAAACAGAAAATTAAAATTAAATCGCTTATTTAAATTAAGAAATGTTGCAAATAATAAAATTTCGTTGTAAGACACTGTCAATGAAATTTTAATTTTTGCTCTTTTTTCATTTCAAGAAACATTCAAAGGTTTTCTTACAATTACTGTTTAAATAAATTAAAAAATAAATACATAATTAAAAATAAACGGTTAAAACTACATTTAAGCTTAAAAATTGGATTATTAAGGTAAATATAATGTTTTATTGGTTGATTTGTATTCCAATTTTAATTTTAACTTGGATCAACATTTTTTAAATTCTGGAGCGAACTTTAAACGCCATAGGAGAGGGGGCAACTAAAATGCGCAGTTAGTGTTTAATTATGTATTAAACACGGCAAGCAGTGAAATACTTTTTTTTTTAAAGGACATAAGTAGCATCTACATTTTGTTCTAATTTTTTAATTTAATTTCATTCAAGAACTTTACATTGAAGAAATGAAATCGAAACAAATCAGAAGTAGAAAACCAGAGCAAGACTAGTGTTACAATATATTTTTGACCAATATTTACTGAACTGTAAAAAATATGTTGTACATAAGTGTGTTTAACAGAAAAGTGTTATCCCTTCATGAATTTACTAAGTACGTATTTCTTCTTCACTATTTAAGGAAAACAATATTGATAAGTATTGTAAAACAGTTGATATTATTTTGAAAACGGATAAATTTTAATCAAGAAAAATGAAAAAAGTTAATTAGCTGACTGACGTTTAAATAGTTGTCAAAAATTTGCATCACATGCTCACATTCGGAGTTTCTTGCATTATCAAACCATGCTCGCAAAATTAAATACTAGCTATAAACTTGTGATTTCCTTCTTCTCTGCAATCATCTCTTATCCTCAGCTCTGTGTGTGTGCTTTCTGTTCTACTTATTTTTATTCATTTAATACTATTTTTGTAATTTTTCTTTTGATTCTTGCAAACTCAAGCGCTTTTAGTATTAAAATATGTACTAAACCGTCACAAAAAATACTGTTAACTCAATGTTTAATTTTCAAACATGTTTTACCAACAGTTGAACACGTTTTTAAAATAATTGCCGTACGCAGAAAATTTTCACATTTGAGGTATTGAGAAGCAAAGGGATATAACTGGCAAAGTTAAAAATTTGGAGATAACCAGTACAAATGGTAGGTGAATTTCTCCTCTGGGAAAGAGAGAGGACTAGTAGCCTTGGTAGTTTCTAACAGTAGTTTCTGTTACTACAGCATGATTTAGAAAAACTTTTCAATGAAAGTCTACCTACGATCTTATCTTTAAACGCGTTTTATTAAAACTTGAAAATGGCCCCTTACATTCTTTTGCTTCTCGCTGCCTCATTTATCATTTCCAGTATGTCTAAAGTGGCAAAAAGTTAAAATATATTTCAACGAATTAAGCTCTTATTGTAATCAAAATTCTAAAATATCGTAACATTTACTTAGCAGATATCTTCGCAAATCTTTTTAAAAAAAGCTATTGAAAAAAATGAGATACCGAAATTTATTTTGCACATAGAAGTTTATTTTTAGATAAAATTTAATTTCATCAATCGAATTTACCATTTGTTTCCAAACTACACACTGACTTAACATGTAAGCGTCAAATCATTGATTTTTTTAAATGGCAACACTACTGCAAAATCTTAAATTGCTTGATGAAAAAGTATTGAATGTCCCACAAAAAAAAAAAAAAAAAAAAAAAAAACTGGTTAATAAGACTTTTTTTTTCAAGATAGTCTGAATTTATTAAATCTATCGATAGCTATTATAAAATAAACTACATGTTGAGGTAGTTTTTTCATAAAATTATGTAATAATATTTTTCTTCACGTATAGTTTTTTTTGGAAAAATATTTACTTTTCTTCACGCTCCCTGCCTCGACAATGTGGGTGGTAAATTAATTCCAAGTAATTATGAACGTCATGGCAACTGGTCTTTTTTAAATAACGAAACTCTTAGTTCGACAACCTCACAGCTACTTCAATAAAATGAGACATATCACTGTAGACGGCAGCCTTTTAGAAACAAGTTCCACGAACTTCAAATGTCTCTCATCATTATGTAAAATTGGCAATCCCTCACATTCAGATCCCAATTGCGGCCGTAAAATTGCGTTCAAGAATCTGGCAACACGATCGAAAGCAGCGAAGCGATCCTGAAGCACCGGATGTGTATAATAAAATAACGCTGCTCTCGACTTGTCGTAAAGACAGAAGAAGGCCGACGCTCTATTTAAAATGTTTTTGCCTCAATTCCGAGCAAGGGAAAAAAATGTTTTTATGCAAATTGACGGAAAAAGTTAACTTTGTGCGAAAAATCTTTCATTTTTTTTTAGTTTTTACGTGTTTTTGACGTTTGTTGTCTAGATTTGTCACAACTCAGTACGAGTTCCAATACAATAAAATGGCGAAATAAAAGATTTGTTCCGGACCCCCCCCCCCTGCAGAACTGACTTAAAAAAATGGTTAAATGTTTTGACCGATTTGCACTTGGTTGAAAAGTTTTAATGCAAAGAAGAAAAAAACCTGTTCATACTTTTTGCAAAAATAGATAAACTAAAGTTTTATTTAAATGATGCGAAATCCGTACAGTCGAAATGATTAGATATTTTATTGGAACGGGAAAAAGTGCAGTAATAAAGAAATTACATTTTTTTTTTTTTTTTTTTGAATTTCTGGGAATTATAGTGGGCTATTCCACGAAAAAGTAAACCCTTTGTCCCACACGAGACGGTTCATACATTTCATTAAAAAGTAATAATTTTAAAGGGTAATAACGAAATGTTTTGCTTAAGAAATCATACATAAGTATGTAATTTGTTAAGCAGAAAAAAATTGTTCATTAATATTTTAAAGTATTGCTTTTTATAAAATATATGAGGCATCACGTGCGAGACAAAATGACTGTTTTCCATGGAATGGCCCTAATAAGTAAAATCATTTAGAAATAACAGAATGAAGCTCTTAACGAAAAAAAAAATCAATTTTGTCATGGAGCAATCTAAAATCATTTATGCATTTATATTTTTCTTATAGTGTATTAAAATTAGAGTATAGTATTTAATCTTTAAAAAATGTTATGGCACAGTGTTTTTAACTCAAAAAAAATAATTAATATCACAAAATATAAAGTACTTCCGAACTGCAAATGTACGGTAAAACAATTTTTCAAGAATTTTCACCCCATTGCAATAAACGAGCTTCGTATAATGTAACCTGTACTTATATATTAAAGATGAAAATTATATTCCTTATAACCTTAACAGGTATTAAATTTTATAAATGAATGAAAAAAAAAACACTTTAGTTTTAACAAAAAAATGAAGTGATAAATGTTTCTAAGCTGAGCGTCCTTTTCGTAATAGTGTGCAGAAAGTGTAGCTAAAAATTATAGATCCTTGTACAATTATTAAGCAAATTAAAAAATTGGAATGATCTGTTTTTCTTGAAAGACATACATACTTTCCACTGAAAAAAAAAAAAGGAGAACTGAAAAAAAAAAGTTCATCCCTCAAGTATTGAAACTAGGCTATAAGACACCTAGCTGCAACTGCACTATTTCCCTGCTGATATCCCATGTCTACCGAATTCATTAATATTTTCCCAGCGATTTTGATTACCAAGAGAGCATCGTTCCTTTTATTCCAACAGCTTCTTTTACCCACAGCCAGACTCATTATATGCTGGAAAGAACTTTTTATTTTCACTTGCACCTCATTCGCACTACTCCCGGGCAATCCATTAAAAAAGAACCATCGCCATCTTTGCTTCCAGCTTTATTATTATCCCCAAATAATGAAGAACGCGGGGTTAATGTCGTCCTTCGCCAATGAGCCTTCCAGATGGCAAAAAAACCGACGACTGCTTCTGGCCAGCCACTAGTCTTTGTTTTAGTTCTCGTGGAAATTCGCGGTCAGATAGTACAGGATGTTTGCAGAAGTCGTTGGACTCCGATCATTTTTTTTCTTCTCCCGTCTTGAGTTTTCCTTCTTGAGGTGCTTCGAGCAGTTCCTTTAATATTCAATCTTTTTTTCGGAGATTTACCTTATTTTCAAATTACATCCGTGGATTTTAATGTACAAGAAAAGTAATTTATGCAGTTGTAAGAACCTTTCAATTATTTATAACAGCATAAAATGATATTTAACTTTTCCTCTAACGACCATTATTACCCAGCAAAAAACTTAGCAGGAAATCAATTTAAAGCAACGAGGTTTTAACAAACGTTCAGAATTTCTTTTGAGTTGAAAAATGAAAGATTTGATTTTAAAAAGACAATTAAGAGAACAAATATTCAAACTAGGAAATAGAATTTGACAATTGGTTTCGTGTTGCACACGAAATGGCACTTAATTTGTTAAAGCTTTAATGATTTCGTGTCAAATAATTCATCCTTGTGAACGCTAGTTAAATAATAAAAAACACATGACTGTTCTTAAAAGTTGAATAATGGATGACATAAAACAAGGAATTGAACGTCAAAAGATTAAATATTATGCTTAATTCTTGCTATAATCAAGACTTATTACTTTTGAAGTGCATTGAAACTGTTTATTGTTTTACTAGGCTTAAATATACCGCCATAACAAATATATGGTTTAATATTTATTGAGCCGTTATACGCTTGTAACATAACTTAAAATCATTTCTTTGTTAATCATTGCACTCTGCGGAAGTTTTGATCATAGTACAAAAAGTGAACAAATGAAATTTGCGTAATATCTGTTTGATAGTTATTGAAGATTTTCAAGGCAATTTAATTATTAAAAAAGAGCATCACTTAAACGTACACGACTCGCGAAAAATGCAAGTAGTTGATACTTCGTTTTTAATACATTTATTTGCACAAATAGCTTTATATGCGAAATTTTCTCCTTCTAAACAATTTTTATAACAATTGTAAAAAAGTTACACTTAGCTAAAAAAATTACAATTTAAATTTTTCGATATTATATACTAACATTTCTGCTCACAATGAAATGATCCATAAATTTTATTTCTTTACTAAGTACAAATTATTATTATAATACTATTATTAGTATTATTATTTTCTTTTCTTTTATTGCAAGTATATCAATCAGAAAGCATTAAAAACAAAATACCTGAATAGGAAAAGAGTTTTTCAAATAAATGTACTTATTTAGATATGCAGCATAAAAAATGTAGAGGTTTAATTATAACCTTGATTTTGTTCAGAAACCAAGAAAAATGTTTAGATGAAAAATCTCACTTTCCTTGATTTAATAACTGGTTATAAAATTTTTAATAAAAAAATGCTTTGAGAAAATTGCGATGTCTAGTGAACATCACATTGCCTTCATAATAATTCGTAACGTTTCTTTGTTAAGTCATATCAACGACTTACTCAATAAAGCTTTGTATTTTGCATATGGGTTGCTTTAGCAAAAAAAACTTGACCAGATCATATGCAGGAAATGGTCCCATCCATCAACGTAGTCTTAATTTTGAATGATAGGTAGTTATTATATTTCAGCATATGCGCCGTTTATTGCACGAAATTAATTCCTTTGCGTCGATGATGGATGATAGGTAGTTACATTAATTACTCCATACATTAAGTCTTCAGGTTGCCAATTATTTTTACTTTCGCTTTATTAAAGTAACGAGTAAAAAGTAATTGAACTACGACATTAGAGAATGTTTATAAGGAATGCAGAGTGTTTAAAGTATTTAATGTTCAGTATAACAGCTACAAATTAGGATTTTCTACTGCTTTTTCTTTTTTTTTTTTTCAGATTGATTTTACCATGCTCTAATTTTGTTTTGAAACATAAAGGCAAACAGTAAAAGTAAATAGAATGAAACACTTAAATTAAAGAGCAAATATTTTGTACATGGTAGTTAAAAAGTTTAGGTAGATAACGGTCGGCAGTTGACAGTTTGTAAGAACCATGCATTGATTTTTCTCTCACTAAATTGAAACAAAACTTTGAAATTTTCTTTTTTTTTAAAATTCATTTTCTTTCAAAGATATCAGTAATAATGCTAAAAATAATAATACTTCGGAGCTTTAATCTCTTTTATTTGTGTTTGCGTTGCGAATTTTTCTTCTCGGAACAACTATTTTTCATTTGTCAAACACCCTGTATTAAAACATAACTACTTCTGATTATTCATTGTTATAATTTTAGTTGAAAAAAATATTACAAAGTCAAACATGCACAAAACACGATTAAACGTGCAGTCGTGCATTGAGGTTCGGACTCATTTGTAGTATGTCTGCTCGTCCATCAACTCTTACTTTTTGCATTTGAAAAGTAGTTCATTGGGATCCCGAAATACGTGTCTCAAATTCTTTTTGAGCGATGTGAATTTTTAATGTCCCTATAATATTTTAACTCTACTTGGACAAAAATATTGTTTTATTTTTAATCGATGATATGTCTACTAATTTGTGCTTCAAAATGTCTAAGAGAGTGATAATCAGTCTTGCATAATATAGACGAACGCGCGTTCGCAGAAAATTTTTGGCAATGCGGAATTTTTTTTGAAACTGCAAACGTTAATTTAAAAAAAATATAAATAAATAAAGGAATTAAAAAAAAAAAGAAATCCCAGTTTATTTCTGTTAAAGCCTTTCTCCAAAATTATTTAAAGCACATGTATAAAAAGAATAATGGTTTTGTCAGTTTTCTTCAGTTGGTGAAAAATAAGCACTAACTATATGTTATTGCAAAAAAATAAATAAATAAAAAATAAATGATTTAAAGCTTTTTTTTTTTTGTCTCTTTCATATTTGAATATAAATTTAATCCTTTATTCAAGGGTGAGTTACGCAAAAGAATTACTTGCAGAAAATCTTTCAGTTAGGATATGTGTTCGCAGAAAACTTTTTATTTTATCTAAGCCTGGTGATCATAACCCTGATCATGAGAACATCACAAAGAGATGTTAACATCAAAATAGCCAGCATCAGAAATAAGAATTTTGGAATATAAAAGAAAACAATAATAGCCCCAGACATAAGAGATACCAACCATTTTTAATGGGACGTCTGATTTCACTCCTGTATTTTATTCCTATAGCTTATCCTGCTATATATCCTGTAGCTTAGCAATACATAAGGCATGCTGTTAATGTACGAAGATAAATTAACTGGCTTTTCGTTTAAAATCTAAGTAAGGTGCCTCATTACGTTTGCTCCGCTAAACATTAAAGAAAAAAAAGCGAAAATATAGTTCAGGAGTATAATAAGCTCTCATTTCTTTACAGTAATATATAATAATTGAACGGTGCTGGGTGACTGACAGACCCTCATTTAAATTTCAAAATACACACTCAAACATTGCGGTCAGTGTTGAGTAATACAAAAGCTACAGGGAAAACGCAGTAATGACTATAGAAAAAGTGCGTAAGAAGGAAAAACGAATAAAAAATCTGTTTGTAAGCAAACTTGCAGTTGGAAAAAAATACCCTCATCAACCTGGTGCCTTTCTTTGATTTCCTCCCCCTAGAAGGGATCTTCTCTACTCCCGTTTGTTGTCAACCCTACAATTACGAACGAGAGAGCGGAGATAAGTTGTTTTCGCGCTGAGAATGTCGAACGAGGCAGTGGGGGGCGATGGAGGGGGGCAGAGCTTTGAAGAGTATAGAGCGTCGCACGGTAGCCGACCCCCCTCATATTTTTTGCCCTAAACTTTCCTGGCTGCATTTCTTTGCTTTTGTTGATGTTCTGCTCTCGCATCTTTTTTTTCTACTGGAGGGCAGCCTCGCACCTGGGCTCAGACTCAGGTACAAGGTTAAGGTAATTAGAATTGGCGAGAGGAGTTGGCGAGATTTTAGAAGGAATTCTATTTTGTGTTTTTATTTCTTGGCGAAAACCATGTGCTTGGCAATTTCCAGAAAAGAGATTAGTAGATCACGACTCACAGTATGTAGCTTTTTAGAGAAGCAATTGGTCTTATTTTAAAAGGAGAAAAAATAACATATCAATTTAGAAAATATGATTAAAAATTTAAATAAGAAATAACAACGTCAAATTGCACAAATTGCAGATTACTGCAGTAATCTGCCATTTGTGCTATTTGAAGTTGTTATTTCTTATTTTACATTTTACGCACAAAGGTATGCTTCTAATTCAATTAATGATAAAAAATATTTTGCGTTATGTACTTGTATTGTGCACATTGCGTTTGTGATGGACATTTTGATAACATTTTCTATTAGGAACTTCTGAAAATACCAGCCAAGCCACAAAAGATAAAAGCTCGTATTAACCAAGTGGTTGACCTATATGTAATAGAAACGTACTTAAATCAAGTTGAGTTATCTAACTAAAAGGTATGCCAAGCTGTCCAAAAACTTGTTCAACATTACCTGGACTTTGTTTCAGGCTCAAAATGGAGTGACAAAACGAGTAAATCAAACATCTGGTGTTGAGCATGGTTTGATGTAAGGTATATTATGTTTAGATGTTAAGTAAAATGCAGTAAATAGCCATTTCAAAGTGAGAAAGAGGTAAATGGTAAAAGCTCATTTTAAAATTTATTGAAATTGATATAAACTTAAAAGAACGTAAAAAGTCTTAGCGGAACTGCAGATTTTCAATAATAGTATCAATGATGAAACACACATTATTTAAACATTAGAATTTCGTTCTTAGTAAGAACAAAAAAAAAAAAAAAAAATAAATAAATAAATAAAGTATATCGTCCAAATTCAGATGGCATTCGAAAAAAATGCGGATCTTATTCATGAAGATTTTACTACTGACATAATTACAGTTAAAGATGAAATTATTATCCGGTAGCTTGAATAGCACATGAGTAAATGAACTCGTTTGAAGAAAAGAAAACCAGTAAATGTAAGACTCGTTCCTGCCAAGCACATCTGTTCTCACGTCGTGTTAAGCGATTCTGCTGCCAGATGCAGCAGTTTTAATCTCTTTTTACCGACATTTTGGAAATTTTAAATTTATTTACTTGTCTATTTTTTGCTGTTTAACTGCATGAATTTAGGTCTTGCCGAGCGGAATAAGTTGTTGAAAGGGCTAAGAAGATGGCAATCTTTCGGAGGGGAGGAGAGATGTTGTGTGGGAGACATTTTTGTCGCTTTTAATGGATGTTGTTGAACAACTCTTCAATGTTCTACGGTACAATAGAGTCTCATTTTTTTTTTCAATTACAGAAGCAGGTGTATTTCAAAATGCGTGGGAATCGGAAGATTTCAGGACCAAAGTTTTATACGTAGAACTTCCATCATCTTATTGTTATGTCTCTTGAAAAAAAAATAAAAAAAAGAGTTTTTTTTAGGTGGGAATGCAGTGCGTCTGAAAAGTGTTTTCAACGCTTTATTCGAAAAGGGAAAAAAAAATAAATAAACGTCGAAGTAAGCTAGCATGTTTTACGTTCAAACTCCTTGACATAAAAGATCAATTATTTATTTGCGCATTTGCGGATAAAATCGGAATAAAAACTAAATAAGTAAATAATTAATTAAAAATGAAACTAGAAATGTGTTTCGTCCATGTATGTTTTAAATGACTGAAAAAAATTAAGTCATTGTTCTTTGAGTTCCCATTCTTAATTTATGTTTTTCCGTATAAGTATATAATATTTTCTAACCCTAAGATTAGCCAATTTTATCGTTATTCATTAAAGATGTTTTCTTCACTTTTTGTCATTAAAACCCTTTCTTATGAAATATATTTAATCTAAATATCTTTGATTATGGTAACATTGGATCTTTCTTGATTAAATTTGATAACTCTTTCAAATATCCAGTATTATTATATTCAGGGCTAGTTCTAGTACTGGCCCTGAGTATAATAATACTGGATATTTGAGCCTTAGGCGATACTGCCTTAGGCGATATTGACAAGTGTACCGCCGCCCCCCCCCCATCGAATAATGATAATAGTAAAAGAAATAATGATATTTCAATAAAATAAAAATAATAGTAAAGTGTTCACAATTTGATAGTTTTTAGTTAAATTGCAAACTGGGTTTTGCATATCCAAGCACTGGTACACACTTATTATATTTTTATTAATATTAAAGTAGTGCATCTTATGGCGCTGAAACAGATATTAGTATTTTCAAATGATTTTTAAATCACGCAATTTTCCGCTTGTAGTAAATTGGATTTCTAGTTCAATTCCGAACTATGCTTTGCACTCTGAATTATTATCATTATTATTAAATTTTATTTTTAGCATTGAAGCAGTGAATCTTATAGCGCTGAAACAGATATTTGTATTCTTAAAAAAATTTCAATTTCGAAATTTGCCGCCCCTAAAATTTGTCGCGTACCCCAAGAGCCGGGCCTGATTATATTCAAGTCTTGTCATCAATACTGAAAAAATGACTTTGCCCCTGGACTTTTCTTTGGGATAGTTACTGCTGTAAATTTTCATTTTGTGAGCAAAAATAAATGAATGTTCATGTGTGAAGGAAAGTCTGGAAGTTAACCAAATTTTGCTTAAAACTTATGATACATGATTGAGGTCATAACTTAGAAATCTGTGCATTATTGCACTTTGATTATCAACAATAATTAAAAACATGTTGGAATATGTTTTCTGCAAACAATCTGCGGTGACTTTTTGTGAAAATGTCTTAAAATTTTAGCTGGCAGGCAGTACCTTTTAGCCACAACGGGCTTTAATCTGACATAAAACAAAAGTATAAGCTTTGGTTCACTTACTTTCTAGCAGTTGTTAAATTAACCAGATATCAAACAGAATCGTGGACTTACCTAAAAGAAAAGAAATCACAAATTACAATCGTAAAGTTTCTATTTATTATAGTATTTAATAGTTCTTAATGAATAAGTAAGAATTTTAAAAAGAAGAAGAAAGAAAGAAATCCAAAACAATATGTTTTACTTTAAATGTTAGTTACTTTCACATCAGGTGATTAGAAAGTTGGAATCAGAAAAATCTCAATTCTCTAGTTGAAGATGTCGGTAAAAGAAGGGGACAGCTCCACTTATTTTCGGCTTTTTTTTACATTGAGACATTACATTTTTTTACAGTTGAGCCCGCTTATTAGAATATCGGTTAAAAGAATATCCCGCTTAATGTAAAAAGTTTTAGTGCATCAAACCAATGTAGTAGTTTGTTATTTTGATCCCGGATAATGGAATATCCCGCATATTAGAATTTATTTATTTATTTATTTATTTATTGTGGTAAATAGGCTATTCCATTAACCGGTCTCGACTGTACAAAGAAAATATCATCTTTAATTATTTGCACGAACAAGATATCCCGAACCCATACTCCACAAAATATTCAAAGTATGGAATATTATTAAGAGATTCCAACATGCTGTTAAATATATAGGCAAAATCTTTAAGAATGAGATTTTGAAACAGTGTTTTGGGATTCTAGAGTGTTTTTAAAACCAGTATCTGTTTCCATCTTTCACAGAGCTCTTCAACTAATTGAACGAAATATACAACCATTCCACGAACCGCTCATAGACACCATGCACACAAATAGGAATTACATTTACTGTCTGAAACATTTGTAGTGATAAGATAGCACTTTTTCAATACGAACGCTAATTTCTACTTAAATGAATTGTTTCAATGTTATTCTTTAAACATGCTTGGTTTTTACGTGGTACTTTGTACTGTGCAATATACAATACAATTAAAAAAATTCTTTGTTTTAGAGTTCATCAAACTGAAGTTCTGTAGTAATTTAACAGAATTAGCGTGAAAGCATGTAATATGTGTGTGTTTTTCAAATTTTAAATTCGTTAAATGTAACTCCCAATTATCATCTTAAAGCTAAATTATTACATACAAGATATAAAAAATGTAGTATGAATGTAAAAATAAAATCATTTCAAATAAATAGTTAAAACTGTTGCGTTCAAAGCCATCTCAATTTCAATAGTTGCCCCTAAATTTAGTTTTGCTCTTAAAATTCAACATTTTCTTCTTATTAGTTATTTTTTCAAATCGAATATTGGTTCGTCATCAACTTGTTACTTAATTGTTAATATTCTTGATTTCTATCACTTATTAATTTTTTTTTTCGAACGTTGTTGATCAATCGGTACTTTTACACTTGTTTCAAAAAAAAAAAAAAAAAAACTTTGATTTCGTCAACTATTAAAGTAGGGAGGAAAATGAATGCCTCTAACAAGTTATAAATTGGGGCACGATTTTCCCATGAGAACAAAAGGAACTTTAAAAAATGCTGAATTCTAAATCCATTAATAGATGTAAAAGGAATTAATTTCCTTTTACTTATCAGCACAAATGTATTTATTTATTCATTTTCAGAAAAAAAGTGGCTTAATTCAACCTAGTTGACTAAATTTTAAAACGCTTAAAATGTTAATCTACGTGAGACAGAGAGATGAGCTAAATCAGAGGTTTTACTTTTTGCATAAAATCAGAACACAATCAGTTAAAGAAATATACTTTAAAAATACAAATGAATAGGCATTTGTCGTTGAAAATTAAAATGTTCTATATCCAACAAACTTTATTTCCTTTTTGCAACTATTTTTAACTCACAGTTTTCAAGTGTTTCTTTTTTTCGAATTGTTATTTATTAGTGATCTCCATTAAAGGCACTTTTCAGCATGTTTCAACTTTAGCAATAACAAAAGGAAAATGTTTTTCAAACATATGTATGTGTGTGCGTGTGTTTTTTATATACAGGGTTTTATATACAGTAAGGAAGAAATGGATAGTATAAAAACTTCGTGTGAACTAAAATCACAAAATATTTAAAGCCATATAGATGTTCCCCCAAGATGGAAGTTCAAGATTTTTGCGCATTTCATTCAGAAATAGTAACCTTTTTTTAAAATTAAAATCAAGCATAGATCGTAGATTGAAAAATAGAAGGCAATGGTTAAGAGCCAATTATATTTTTAGTTTTCTTTTTTTTTTTTTTTCTTTTTTTTTTTTTTTTTTTTGCTATCTTTTATCTTAAAAAAATTAATAATTATGCGGTAAGGTTTGATTTTAATAATTTTGTGGAAACAGAAAACGATACTTGTTCAGAACACACACTCTGCCTGTACAGTACCAAAATACGATGCTTTTTTTTCTGCAGCTGAATTATATTTTCCCGAAAAATTAAAACGTTGCTAGTCGTTTTGCAAAAAAATAGAGAAAAATGTTTGTCTTTATGAAACGCGCTGTGCACGAAGTATTTTATCCTACTATGCATGAAATGAAATGTATCTTTTGTTAAAAAAAACGTTAACTAAAAATTGAACTTGGTGACTCTTATTTATTTAATGCTGAACATAAAGGGGAAAAAAAAGCTGCGCATGAAGTATTTTATCCAACTTTGTGCAAAATTAAATTTCCATCTTCTGTGAGATTAATATTTACGCATAAAATTAAATATCTGCTATTTTTACTCTAGTAAAATAGAGAAAGATGTTTGTCTTGATAAAGAAAATTATACAAAGTTTAACCTTACAGCGTTTTCTTTTTCATAAAAGACAAAAAAAAAATAAGACATAAAAAATAAAAAATCTGCTACTTTTACTTCGGAGAAATACAAGAGCTGCTTTTCTAGATAAATTTAATTATACCCTTACTGCTCAACAATACTACATACAAAGTTACGTTTGCACCAACGTTTGAACCAACTTCTGAAAGATAAATATATAAATACAAAAATTGAAACTCTGCTACTCTTATTTGAGAGAAATAAAGAAATATGTGTGTCTTGATAAAGAAAATCACACGCTAAGTTTTTGCCCCAACTGCATTTTTTCCCCTTTATCAAATAATAAAATTAAAACTTTGCTGCTATTATTCTTTTGAAAAATGTTTGTTTCAATGAAACATGTTACAGAGATGTGTCGTTCATGAACGAAAGGATCTGAATGAAATATCGACTCCTTAAAATGAAAGAAGTAGTACAATCTCCTAAAAAATGAGCGGCCGTTCTTTTGAACGATGAATAATTATTTTTTATAGTTAGTTCTCACTCTCTTGTTTAATTTCTTAATTAAAACTTCTTTTCATGTCTTTTGGTGTTGCTTTCATGTTACATATTTAAAATATTTTTTTTTGTTTTATTTCCACCCTCTAATTTTTTTGTTGACAGTATTTGGCAATTATTTATTTATTTATTTTTAAGATAGATTTCGCAAAGATTTTGACTACACACCAATTTTATTAATGTTTATTAAATAAAGGTCCTTTAACTTTGTACCATGCACGAATCGACTTTTCTAATTGGAAAGAGATGTCTTACCACTCGATTATAAAGAAATAGGTTGTAAAATGAACTGTAATTGCTATTTGCATAAGTTATTGATTTATACACACCTAAAATAATATTTTTTGATTACATTTTTGTTGGTGATATTTTTTTTAACAGTTAGGTAATTTTAGCTGATTTTTCTTAAAAGAATACAACGAAAAAATGAAATATTTTCAATGTCTGTCAGTCCGTCAGCAACTCTCGCAGAGATATCCCTTGCATTTTTTTTAAATGAAAGAAGTCGTTCAAATGAACGAATTCAGTGTACGGGTCAAACCAATGAACAATTCTTTGATTAGCGGATCATTAAAAAGAGCGATATTGCTCATCTCTAACTCGTTGCACGTAAAGTATTCAATCTTACCACGTGTGAAAGTAACTCCCCGACTTGTGTTTAATTAAATGTAAACCAAAACTCTACAGCTTTGCAATTGTTATTAAAAAAAATAATAATAATAAAATAAAAATAGAGAAAGAGGTTTGTCTTCAAACAAATTGTTCTTATAGTATTTAAACCCTATCGCGTGCCAATATAAACATTCTAACTTCTGCCAGATAAAAATTTAAACCAAAAAACTGGAACTTTGCAATTCTAATCCTGAAGAAAAAATTGAGAAAGATGTTTGTTTGGATTAAACAAATTGTATACAAAGTATTTAACCCTACTGAGCATTAACCGAAGTTCAACTTGTTCCGGTTATTACTCCGCTCGAGTAGCATGGAAATGTATGCTATTCGAGCAAGCGTGCACTTTGTCATTAGACCAGAATCATACTTCAAAAATTTGCCTGGAAGCAAGTTCCAATATAACCATCACCATGAAGTTGCTCTGGCGTCTTTTGTTTGTGTATGTAACCTCAGTAAGGTCAAAGTTTGGAAACAAAACTCCTATTTGTTAGTTAATTTAGATTCGTTTAAGCTATGTATCTTTAAGTGGGATGTTTTCATGGTATAGTTCCTTGAATACGGAGTAGGCTAGTTGAAGTGTAGTTTTACTATTCTTCACGCTTGCTTGATATTTTTAATGCAGGTCTTTCAGTCTAAGCATGTCAATTTCAAAATATGGCAATCTTTAAAAAAAATGCACGAAATAAGTGTGTTTAAGGGTGCAGATAACGTAAAAAGCATTTTAGAATTCCATCCCATCGAAATGTTTGGCGACATAAAACATTTGGATTGCTCTATATTTTGACTCCAAAGAACAGTTTGAAACCTGAGTAGCAAACTTTGTAAACACAACATCATTTCTGGAATTAGGAAAAGAGAAAAAATGGCGTAGTGAAAAAGGTCTAAATGCATAAAAAATGGCTGGGAACCAGTATCCTCTATTCAATAAATAGCGTTTGTTTGGCTTAACGGAGATAATATTGAGCTTCAAAAGTCAGCCTACTTTAAACGTACGAAATAATTTAGGTTTTTTTTTTTTTTTTACAGCTCTTTTACGTCAAAACTGTATTTTATTTTAGGTATTTTTTCATCTGGAGTTCAGCATTTTTTACTATTTTGTTCAATTTAAAATAAGTAATACGATATAAAAATACGGTTAGAGAATTTAGTTGGAAAGTATGAGAAAGAATTTGGGAGAAAATGCTCGTTTCTGAAACATTTTGGCAGCAAAAAGTCAAGAAGAACAAATATAAACTTAGTAAGAAATAGTTTGAAAATTGGGAAGATGCAAAAATGTGAAAAATGACATTTTTTTTTTAAATTCAATTTTATTGTTTCGGTTTTTCATGTTATTTCACCTTGAAATTATATGCTGGACAATTTCAGAAATGACGAAATGACTTTTTTGACAAAATGTAGAGATTCAAATGATTAAATTAAAGCTGTTTAAATCTTTTTTTTTTTTTTTTTTGCATTTCAGTGTTAATATCTAAAACACAACAGCCTACACAAAAAACAAGATTTTTGAGTACTATTTATTAAAATATTTCAGCACAATCTGAGATTTTTCATGAAATGGCATTTTTATACGCTAGGTTGTTTTTTTTTAATGTATAATTTTTTTTTCTTACTTTCGAAATTCTTTTCATGTCGAATGTTTTAACTTTGAGTTGTTGCCACTTATATTCCCCCCCCCCCCCACCAAAAAAGAAAATACCTGAATTTCGGCCTCCCTGCAATCACCTGAAAATGTTTTCTAAAAATGTCATTCCGTGACTTATGGCATTACTCTATTCGTAATGTAACGTTAGAAGAATTAATGCTACAATGCTCCAAAAAGATATTGTGAATCCTCCGGTAATATTCACGCTGCAACGCTTTTAGACGTGACCTACAATGTCATTTCAGTTTTATTTCCACTTTTCATAAACAAGGATTAACAGATAAATACGATTGAGACGTTGTTTTAAGCTGTATTACCTGTAACTTTTATGCTTCAGAACTTTACACCTTTTAAAGCTTTTTCAACGCCAGTTTCCTCTTTCAGCTGTTTTTTTAACGCTTTTGTATCTTTCGAAAGCACTTTGAAATCTCTTATATGCATACACACTTTATGTATACGCACACTTTCCTTAGTTTTCTCTTATCTCTGTTAATATAATTGGAGCTAAAGATTAATGCGTGACAGGCTCTAAGTCAGAGAGAGGGAGGCAACAGGAGCAACTGAATAGGACTCAAGAAGGCTCTGACTAATATAATAACAAAACAGATTGGGTGTAGTTTGAGCAAAATAAATGGAAAAAGATAATTTGGGTGTCTTAATTACATCATAAATAAATTATTTTCGACACATACAATGAAATCCCGTTATAACGAACTTCAAGGGACCGCAAATTTTGTTTGTTGTAACGGAAATTTAGAAGAAATAAAATTCAATGATGTAATGCAGTTACATAGGGACTGAAAATGTAGTTCGTTGATATGGAAATTTCGTTGTATTGGTATTCGTTGTAACGAAATTTCACTGTTTAAGCATTCTTAAGTTGTAGGTATACCTGTAAATGATTTTTTTCAAAAATTTGCATTGATTAATTTTTATATAGGAACCTAGCTATAGATGCGTAGGGACAAGGAATTTCTGTCCTTAGTCCTGCTGAGAATTATTGCCTTTGTTCTATTCTGCTAAAAAGAAAAAAAAAGTAAGCTTTTGAAAATTAATGAATTTGCTTTTAGGCAACAGTTTCTTTCCTTTCTGGCTTTTTTGTATTTTTCTTTCTCTTTTTCACTTTTTTCTTTTCCTTCTCTCTCTCTCTCTTTTTTTCTTTGACACACATCGAAAATTATTAAAACCCTCCTGTGAAATCTCAAAAAACAACACACTAGACTCCTCTTCTCAGTTCTAGCCGTAGGTAAATATTGACAAGCCACGCCATCGAAGGATTACTGATTTTCGCGCCAATCTCCGATCGAAAATATATCCTAGAGTAGTTCCTGCACAGCGAGTCCAAGGCTGCGGGAGAACCCCACCCAGCCCCTTGCGCCACATGAAGAAGGGTGTGCCCGCTTCAACACATTTCCCTGCCCATCGTGTTGCAGTTACTGAGGGAATGAATTTTGCTTAACATTGGCCTAGTAAACATGGGCGAAGTATTTTATTTTGTCAGATGTATTATGTGTTACAAGTTGAGATTTGGAAGTTTTGTACTTCTACAACCCGTTTTTGAAGGAAATGTATAATCCATAAGATTTTGAATTTGAAATACTTAATGAAATAATTTGTTTTGAATTTATAACGAAAAATGGAAAATGAATTTATAACATTTTGTAAGCTTATTTCTAAAAGCACTCAAAAATTGAAAAGTTTGAATAAAATCCTGTGTTTCTCCACTTATTTTGACCCGTGGACCATTAAGAATTTGTAAAAACATTTCGAGGACCGGTTTTTTTAGCACAAAAACTTCAGATTGTAGGGAAAAAAACTCTTTACGCATGTTAATTGTTGAAATTTTACTACAATTCACTTGGTATAAAGTTTAATGGAAAAAATCATACTTAATGAAAAGTAATCACAAAAGTAACGTAAAAAATATCTAATAGAATGTTTCAATTTTTTATTTACTTATTTAATTTTTATTCATGTATGTATTTTATTCAATTATTATTTTATTTATTTCTTATTATTTTGACAAGGAGACTTTTTTTTTGCTCGAGCAGGTAAGAATATCTGACCGACCAAATTTTCCTCCGAATCGGTGCCGGTCCGTCTGACCAGCGGTTGAGAATCGATTATCTAATCAATAAATTTAATTTGATTATCTGTCAACTTTGACATTTATATAAAAAAAAGCTGTAAGCCATAAACAAAATCTCATTTTTAAAGCAACGATTTATAAGAAATAACTAAGTGTCGTGGTGCTAAAAAGGAAAAATACAAACATCACTAAAAAATGTAAATCGTATTTTTAATGCTGCTTTACAAACCTTTCTTTTTGTCCTTTTTCTTAAAGCCATTGTTAAATTTGGTGCTTCAATAGATTTTTAAGTTAAAATACAAATTGCATTTCCGAATTTTTGCAAGAATATTGTCTACAACATTTCGTTCATAGAAACTAGCCTATTTGCATTCTTCATTTTATTTACTCTTGTAAACATGGTTGAAAATAGTCAGAAGTAATTCTCACTAAAGCTTCACGTTAAAAGCTAGGCAATTGGAGAGTCAAGAGTAAAATTTTTCAGCGTAAAACGCTTTTTAAATTTTAGCAAAATTACCTTTTAACTAGCAAATGCGCGTGTGCATATTGCCGTGGGCAGGTAAACGACAGTATTTGCAGAAATGAGTTTTCGAGATATTTGAAGAAATGCGTGTTGGATTCGATACTAACAATGGGGAAAATGTTGGAATGGGGCCGTTTCCAAAATTTTAAAAGTATTTTTTTCTGAAAGAGCATGCTTAAAAACATAGGATGTGTCCATTTTTTAAATAATTTGTTTAAGTTTAATATGTTTTTAAAAAAATACTTAATTCTACGTGCTTTCAATGTTTATGCTTCTGTCCGATGACATCACAAATGATGAAATGCCATTCAATGTTGTCATTCACAGAATAAAATATTTAATTCGCATCTTTACTCACGTGTATTGGCAACGATATGGTTGATAGTAAGCATAAAGCGCAATTTCAATTCGCTTCTTGATTATAATAACGTAGAATCGCGGTAGAAAGATGCCCTTAAAGTGCATCATTTGTGACGTCATCAAGACCACGCCTTGTTTCAAAAATCGGACATTTAAAAAAATTAATTAAAAAATAACTGTTGGGAAAATGAAAGTATTTTCTGGGTCCATGTTATTATTATTATTTTTTTGCTTATTCTATCAATTTCAGTGACAAAAAGTACTACTTTTGACTGAAGGAAACGACCCCATTACAGGTTTTTTTCGCACCTTTTTTTCCAGCGGATACCAAATAAGCAAGCTTGTATGGTAAAACTAACGTGCAACAGATGATAAAAATGCAAAAAAAAAAAAAAAAAAAAAGAGAGAGAGAGAGAAATTTGTAGTTACTGTCGTATACCTCACCACGGCAGCATAGTAAACGTTAGGTGGGCAACTTTCCCTTACATTAAAATGTTACAACCATAAAAGTGGTGCAAAATGTGTTCGAAATTATTGTTATGTACTATATATTTTCAAAACATAATCTATTATTCAATGCACACTGCGTCTAAACTATCGTATGCTGACTGCTGTTAGGTTTATTTTAGTCAGAAAAATGTCTGCCTTGGATCAGTGCACATATTAGTATGTAAGCCAGCTACTGTGAGCCAAGGCAGGAGATGAATATTTGCTTTTATTTCGGGAAACACGTCGTTAATGGACATAAAGTTGTGATAATAAAACATTCCGACGAGGATAGTAAAGAGTAGATATAATTCTTAAAATAAGATACTGTATCATAAATTAGAAAAAATTAATATTTTTCTCAAATCAAAAAGGGTTTTATTTTTATAAAATTAATAGGGGGAGGGCTTTCAAAAATTAGTAACAGTGAAAAGAAGATTCACTTAGTTATATACCTGATGCTGTAGTTAAACCTTTTATTTCAGTAACCAGTCAAGCGAAAATGTCGGAAAAGCGTTTTTACAAAATATGCAAAATTTTATATATGGATTACAATATTTTAAACTTAAATTAATACACATTTAGTTATATTTCTTCCCGTAACTTCATGTGTTATGAATGATCTAATATGATGATATAAGGATTTTCTTGAAACTAGAAGTTTTGGTTTTTGACTGGTTTCTAAAATAAATGATTCAATTAACCACCCTTTTAAGGAGTTTTTTTAAGAAGTTAAACTTCAAGAATATTTTTTCAAAAATATGTTAAAACAGAGCACTAGCACAGCCAGGAGTACCTTTTGGAGGGTTTTTTTGATCAAGAATACCTTCTTGGGAGGGAGTTGTTGATGAAAAATACCTTCTGAAGGGAATTTTTGATCAAAAATAACTTCTGAAGAGGGGGGGGGGTGATCAAAACAGTCCTTTCATGTGCATAATCTTCTGTATTAGAATTTGCATTTATGCTGATACCAACTGCTCCGGTGGGTATTCCCCCCCCCCACACACACAAAAAAAAAAACCTTCTTCGCTGCTCCACTGAAACAGAGCATGATGAGTAAAATAACTCAACGTATTATATATTAGTACAGGTAAATACAATAAAAGGAGTTTATAACTCAGCCAACAGCTGTTTTGAGGCTATTAAAAACAAACCTCCTCATCAGTGAATAAAAAAAAATAATAATGGTTCACTTGACCGTTAGTTTTTGGATTTCATGAGCCATTCCTTTCTTTTATACACCAATGAAGAGGCTTGTTTTCAATAGCCACGAAACAGCTGTTTGCTGAGTTTTTAATTTTTTAAGTTGCTTCTATTTGTAACAGTATACTCTTTGACTTATTTTTGGCATTTCAAAAAAAAAAAAGTTCTTCGACTGCTTTTTTTACATAAAGAACACAATGTTGAAAAATTTTAGATAGCTCATCGTCTGATTTACAACTAGGAAACCAGAGCATCGGAAGCGGTAAATATTTCAAGTTCATTATTCTGGTCTGAGAATGTTTATCGTCCCGTTATGGGCGGCGAGACAAGGAACCGAATTCAAATGGAACAATTGAAAACCACTGAATGAATGGAGAAGAAACTGCAAATTTTCTTCTTACAAGGAAAGGTGAAAGTAGTCTAAAATGCGCGTGTCTTTGTGCACGTAGGATTATTAATGGTCAATCTTCTTTCCATACAATTGCTTTTTCGAATTCTTGCTTTTTCCGCAAACGGGAATGTTTTTTATTTTTATTTTTATTTATATTTTTTGTTCTGAAAGTGAGAGTCCACGGTGCTCATTGAAACAGAGGGCAAGTTTACATAGGTTCTTTAGATCTTCGCTAAACCATAAGTATTTTTTTTAGTTGCTGTTCTCTTTGAATGATTTAAATTAGTATTCCTATTTAGTTCTGATGTTAAAGGTAAAAGCAAGCTGATTGAAAAAAACTCACTCATTTGCTTTTGTTCCATTCTACCCTTTGATTAGCCATTTCGAGTTACTTTGAACATTTCTGGGAAACTTTGCACAATTTCAGATTAATGTTTAATTTTAACAAGTAATATTTTTAAAAAAGTAATAATAATAAAGTCAATTCCTGCTTAGGTCAAAAAAGAAAAAAAATATTTTAGTTGCTTCTTATTCATTTTACAATTAATATAAATGTGTATTGTATACACATATGACAGAATCGCAATATTAATTGGCAAAGTAGAAATGAAATAGAAAGTTGCCAAATGAAATAGAAAATTTCAGCGTTCTGAGTTAATATTTTTTAGATCCAAAATTGGACTTTCCAATAAGACTCTTGAAGTCAGTTTTCAATTTAGTACCAGTACGACAGTTTAGTAAAATGCAAATCAATGAAATGAAAGAAGACTATCACCGATGTGGATTAATATTTTGCTTGCTTTTGGAGTACACTACGGCTGTGTAATCAGAAGTACCCACCCATCTTCGAGCACACGCACACACACACACATTTTTATTTTGCTTTCAGGACTGTTCAACAGTAAAAAAAAAAAAAAAATAGAAAACGTTTAAGTTGTTAGTTGCAGTCCAGCCAATTTGAATAATTTTTACGTCTATTTCTGTTCCTCTTTCCCATTTAGGAAACTTGTTGCTGAAACATTACAAAGTTTCCCATACCTAACACTATTCGTGGTTTAGCCGGTTGGAAGAGGTTCTGCTTTTTTTTTCCAGGCCAGAAGGACGAGAAATCCCTGATCCAGTACCCTCTAGTGGTATTTATTTTTAATCGGAACATAGAGAACCTTGCGATCACGACACTGCTAACATTCCCCAGTCATCACTAGCGAACACGGCGGATCTTTGATCAGACAGGCATCGAAATCAGAACTCTCCGGACAGGAGTCCTGCGCCTTTGCCGAAGTCATGTAGTGAAGACAGGAGGATAGCGTTTTTTTTTTTTTTTTTCTCTCGCCCCAGCCGTTGCAGACGCGTGTGCAATTTTACAGTACATATAAGGCAGTGAGAAGCAAAGGGATGTAAGTAGCAAAATTAAAAATTTGGAGATAACCGGTACACATGATAGGTGAACCTCTCCTCTGTCTTGGGGCAAAAGATGATAATAGGACCCCTGGTAGTTGGTGCTGTACAGCATGATTTAGAAGAACTTTTCAATGAAAGTCTACCTAGGACATTATCATTTTACTCGTTTTACACAAAACTTGAAAATGTCCACTTACATCCCTTTGCTTCTCACTGCCTCATATATAACATGTCCTAGTCACCACTAATGAACACGGTGGATCTCCAATCCGTCTGGCATCGAACCCTGGACTCTCCGGCCAAGAGTCCAACGAATTCCCCACGGCCCTGTAGCGAAGTCAGGACAATAAAGCGTTTTTCTTTTCACGCCCCTCCCATTGCAGATGCCAGTGCAATATCACAATACATATGTTCATCTTTCTATAGATGCTTCTGAAAATTAAATAGCTCGCTCGCGCCAAATTTCGCTTCACGTCGCGTGTGACTCTGTTTGTAGCAACCCTGCCTTCGACGCGAGGCTAGGAGCACGCCGGGGGCAAAGCGTGGAGGTCATCGGCGTTTGCAGCGCGGGCCCCTCCCTTACCTGCCGAAGAGGGGGGCAAGAGTTGGAAAAAGACGGAGGGGTAGAAGGCTCCCGGTAGTAAAGAAGTTCAGTGACCATGTTTTCTAAATAGTGCGTTCGATCGCCGATAATGTTTGTCAGCCGGTTATAAGACATTTCCATATTTGTTGGAGAGAAATAGCGTATCCTCACAGCTCCGTAGCTTCCTTTAGCAGAGATTTAACATCGTTTTGGAAAAGGATGTTGACGGTTTTGAGGAAAGTAATTGGACTGTAAATGAAAACTAATTTGCATCAATTAGGGAAAAAATGGTTGTTTAAATATCTATTTGAGCCAGTTTCAATAACTTATTTATTTTAAATTGTTGAAAGACAGGGATTCAAAGAGAAAAAGGATGTGCAAGATACATGTAAACAGACATTATATGCACTAACTCATTAACAAACACATACCAGGGATGGAAAAAAACGTATTTTTTCGCGGGAATAAATCGAGTTTTGGGGAATAAAATTTTGAAAGTTCTAGAATGTTCAGGAAATGTAAACAAATAAAAATTACATTTTTTATTGTAACCTTTGTCATAATAACTTTTAATACGTTTAGTATCCTTACTTTGTGTATACACGAACACATTTCTAATGATGTATTGCGAAGCAATTTGATGGAGACCATATTGCGCAAGTCGCATCAGGCGGCAAGTTAACATTGAACTCTATACTCGTCTATCTCTAACCCTATCTCCTCCAAACTGTCAATATCTTCAACACCGTATACATGAAATTCTAGGTACCGCTGTGAACAGGCTGTCAGAGGAAGACATTCTGACCGTCTCTTCTCGTAAGATCTTTACGTATCGGATGTACTAAATAAAAACTACGCCATTGAAAACATTAATTGTCTCTCGGGTTGTAGCTGAATTTGGAGAAATATCCCCAAGTCTCAGCCACCGAAGGCATTGAGGGCGTTGAAGCAACCTGGGTACACCTTTGAAATAAAAGCCACCAACCCACCATAGGTAGCGAAGAAGATCTGGGGAGCGAAGCAAGCGCGGAGCCTGAAGCTGTAGATTAGCGGTCGCCATTCACCAACGGGCGAGCATTTCATCGAAAATGGCTACCAAAAGCATCAAGTCTCAGTCGCCAAAAGTGGCGACCACATTTTTCTTTATTTGTAAAAATCATATCGTAGATCGTGCTACGACAACATGCTTCAATTCCTGAGACACTCAGCGCAGCAATTGACTAAACCTTGGCAACGTAATTCGGAGTAAACTAACTCTGTACTTATTTTTTGAGCTGAATATATTAAAAAATAAAAAAAATGTCCACCAAAAGACAAAAGTGGTTACCTTTTTTGGTGACATTCAGAATTCCTAGTTTAGAGCTGTAGCTATGAACTGTAGAGCTGTTAGAACAGTGTAAAAAATTGTCAAAGCGTTCTAATGCTTTAGAAGAATATGGTGGAATACATCTAATGTAAATAAATAAAAACAAAAATGAAAAAGATAAATAAAGAAATAAACATTTGTTCGCATTCTTAATTACCCGAGAAAATAGTTTGGAAAAAGAAGTTTTTTTTCTTCTATTTTTACACTTTCTAATAAAAAGCATTTTCGAGCAAACATAACGCTTAACTTTAGCATCAAGTTTCTCGTTGTTTCAAAGGAGCTGCAACTTTTTTCGCAGACCAGTTTCTAATGACGAAATCCGGTAAACCATCTGTGCATTCCATTTTGCCAAAACCTTCGCGAAGCTTGGATCAAGGATCTATTACATTCCAACAGTTATGGTTTTTTCATTGCCAGTTCCGTAAAATGATACCTTTTGGGGATCACCGTATCCACTCGAGCATATCCCCTTTTCTTGTAATGTACGCAATTACATTCTCACTTGTGCGATGCCCGTTATGGTCGCTGGGATGTCTTCCATAAGTGAATTTTCTTCTGCGATTGCATTTTCAATCAAGACCGAGAAGGAAAGAGACCAATTTCCTTAATTTCCATTTCCTTTTCATAGTCACAAATTAGTTCGCATTTTTCTTAGTTAGAATTTGAAGTCGCGGGTTTTACTCTCAGATTCATTGAACCACATGAAATGTTTCATTTCAGATTGTCAATTCATTGTCATTTCAGATTTGATTTCGAAGTCACAAAATTGACAAAAAAAAAATCTTAATGAATGCAAAAAGAAAAATAAAAAGAAAACAGAAAAGAAAAGAGAAGAAAAAGAAAAAAAATGCTTCTATCAAAATGCTAAAATCTACCACGTCGTAATGCGTTTTTCTTTGCATTTTATTAAATGATTTCACTCTCTCACTCCCTAAATAAATAAATAAATAAAACTTTTATGTACTGCTCCATTTGGAAAAATGAATGGTATTTTGTCTTCTGTTCGTAAAATCATGTTGTGAAAATAAATGAGGGACAAAAGGTAAACGCGTACATTCTGTATTTCCAACCGAGTAAGTATTTCTGTTAAAAGTAACAGATTTTGTTTTACTATTACTATTATAATTATTTTTAGGAATAAATTCGCAGTTTCTATCGTTTCAAGTATTAAGTTGAATAAATTAAATGCACAAAATTCTCAAATATTCGATGATTACTGCAAAATTTTGGCTTGGTTACAGTTAATTTAATGAACGTATGTATGATATCTCAAGCAACGAATGAAACGTGCTTAAGTAATAATATTTATAGTAACAAAATTCAGACAATTCTCAAAAATGGAGGGGGAAACACCTCAAAAATTGCAATTTCAAAGATTTTTATCCTCAGCAATGTTGAAAAAGAGAAATATTTAAAATAAATCTTTCATACCCACAGGTTGAAGTCATATCTCATTAATTGGGTATATTTAATTTCTTTTCAAAAGTTGCAACCCAATTCTGACGAGCTTGATCCGTGATACCTAATCTAGATCAATATCATCACGAAAAAGTACAAAGCTCCTTGTTATAGTTGGTTTCTTCTACATAATGAAAAACGAAAGGCCAAGGTTAATACATAAAATATGCTCGTAAATGGCCTGACTAAGTAAAGAAGGAAATGTGCTTAACCCTCTGGGATATTTGTGGAATATTCAAACTGCCTTCCAGTCAGTGTCCTTTGGCCTCGCACAAATTTTCGAGAGAAAAAATGCTGATGATTACACATTTGTTTTTTGTTGCATAAGAAAAACAGGTAAAATTCATTTGATTTTAATGAGCTTTCTCAATTAACGCTAAGAGTACATAAAAACTATCTATTAAAGTAGGGCAACAGTTAAGAACTAACTAAAAACTGCGGCACAGATAAGTTTTAGTTCAACTGATTAAATTAATTTTTGTCCTTTATAACTTTTTGATTGACCTTTCATCCAGTGGTTGAAAAAAAGGAGGAACGCTTATGTGTACAAACATAAGATAGATTAAATTTAAAAGACATTCAAATAAAAAGTAGGGAGACGATGAGAGAAAAAAAAAAAGTTCATTTGACTGCACCATTTATTTTTATCTTGAAGCTTTTCACTTTGAACGTTTTTACACCTCAGAAATCATGGTAAAACAATCATAAAAATATCGGCTGTACTCTGTACATCAATTACTATAGCAAGATATTGATTTAGTATGTAAAAATCTAAATAACATATTTGTAAAACGTTGATGATTAACATGGAGTTTAATGTGAAAACATAACAATGAGAAGAAAATTTTGACATAGAAATGATGTAACTTAATTTCACTAGACTCACACAAGTAGTTGAAACTGCATTCGATATTTATTGCTTGCTCCCATTATTTTTGCAAGCATACACATTCAAATTTAATCATTTGCTGTAGTGGGTGACGACATTACAATTTCAGTGTCTTACCTATGTATCTCTTATTCGCCTTAACTTACTTCTACTGAACTTTATAGACACATTACATTTTTAGGTGGGTGACCTGATTTTCTATGCGACAGTTTTCCTAAAATGGCCTGACTTTAGAACGTAAATTCTGAATGATTAAATCTTCAAAAGTGCAACGCTTTTTTTAAATGTTAAATATTTTTCAAGTCTTTAGCAGGAGTAATTTGGAATCATATTACATATTTATGCTGGATAAAAAGATACATTTCAAAGCATTCCGTTTCACTTTATTTCTTTTATAGATTTTCTTAAGTTTTTCACTAACTTTATAGCTCGACTTAAAGACAGGAAAGGAAAAAGGGGGAGTTTAATTGCTCCTCTTCCCCCTCTCACTGAAAATCAAAAGTCCTTTTTTTCATATCTGCACCTGCCACTGACTAAAGAGGGTCAGAGAAGGAAACAATATTTTGAATTTGAATTCCTGATTATAATCTGATAAATTTCTAAACTGATTATAAAATGCATCATTCCATTTTGATCCATTTTTTTTTCTCTGTTATTTTAACGCAACCTACACTCGGTAAGAAATAAAATATTTTTAGCCCTTTTTCAGTTGATACTTGAAGTACTCCACCGATTAGACAGGTTCATCTCTTCAAACGTCATTCAAAATTTTCTCCATTTTCTTGGTCTAAAGACGGCCATTTCTAGAGTTTAAACTTTTAAATAAAATCGTTTCATCGGTTTTACTAAATAATATAGAGCTATCTACGAGCTATCATGGTTCGAAGACGACCATTCTGATTTTCCTTTTTAATTTTAAATGAAAGCATTTCATCGTGTTTACTAAATAATATAGAGCTATCTACGACTTATCTGGTCCATAGACGACCATTTCTATTTTTTAAACTTTTTAATGCATTCGCGTCATTGGTTGTACTAAATAATATAGAGCTATCTGTGCGTTATGGTGGTCGAAAGATGACTTTTCCTATTTTTTAAACATTTTAAATAGAATCGTTTCATCGGTTTTACCAAATAATATAGAGCTATCTACGAGCTATCGTGGTCCAAAGACGACCATTCCTATTTTTAAGATTTTAAATGTAATATTTTCATCGATTTCACTAAATAATGTAGAGCAATCTACGAGTTATCGTGTTCCAAAGACAGCCATTCCTATCTTAAAATTTTAACATATGATCGGTTTTATTAATTAACTACGAGTTATTGTGATTTCAAAACTTTGAATAATAATTAACGAAGTATCTTATCAACAACAAGAATCTTTATCTTACAGTCGTTTCTCATCACGGCCAAGCATAAATGTGTATACATTAAGAAATAAAAATAAACAAACTCCCATGTTGGTAATAGGTGCAAAACCTTAGTAGGTGAACATAAATCGTGCCAAAATCGAATCAAAAACGTCACCTTATAAAAATCAACGTTTATTTGTTGAGGAAAACTTAGTTTTCAAGCAACTTAGAATAAGGAAATATTTGGAAAATATCAACCCAATTAATTATGGTTTTATAGGCCATTCCATAAATAAGTTAAAGTTATCGGACTCATCTTTAAACGAGGAGCACCGCTCGAAGCGTAAGCTAAAAGGATATGTTTAAAGAAAAGACTTTATAGTTTTAGCCCAAAGAAATGCTGTTGGAAATCATAAAATCTGGAAAATTGGCGGTTTTTTTTTATTGCATAAAAACATAGTAGATCAATGCTCTAGTTATTTTATCGTAAATACCAAGCCGAATGGCCTAACGAAATAGTTCGGTAGATCATGTTGTTATACTTTTTATTCTTTCGTGTGTTCTTTCTGCGACAGAAAACTTTATCAACACACAGATTGATGAACTGGTATTTTTTAACATACTTTTCAGAGTTTAGTCAACGTTTGAGTCGGTTACAAAAATATAGTAGCTTTTGTGCGCGAGGAATTTTCAATGAGTTCTTAATCAAAACACAGATAGTTTCAAAGTCATTGAAAAAAAAGGAAATGCGTTTTATAGTTTTTATAATTGCACGGTTTATTGTATGGTTTGACATACTAAGGCGTTCGTCTTACTTTTCTGATTCCAGTTATGCACCTCTGCTTTAGTCAGGGTAAATCAGAATATGAATATTACTTGCATAGAAGCTATGTATTGTTAGCAATTTATTCATTAATACTTACCGAATACATAACATAAATTATAGCATTGTTTACTTATTATTACTGTACGAGTAAAGAATATTTCAATTACAGAATTTAATTGCATTTTAATCGTATTTCATTTTTTTATAGTTTATACTTTCAAAATTCTTGGAATGCCTTTTTGTGGTTAAAAAACTGCAAAGTATGCGACTCTAACAGAGAACATTTTCAGTTCAATCTCTAACAGAAGAGAGTTGAAAGGTATGTGATAGCGCTGCATTTTTGCCGAAACAAAATGAAAAATTATCGCTAGTTTTTTCAGTAGATGTCGCAGAGTTTGACATTTGCAGCTACATTTACTGCAGAAGCTAGAAATACTTTCTCACAAATTTAGGCTTAAATTTAGTGTTGTTCTACTCCTCCTCTTGTCCCGTTTCTTCCCGACTTTCTCCTAGCTGTTTGAAAAAGCATACAAGAGGAATAAGACGGCAGATGAAATGGGACAGCTTCATTTATGCCGAAGCAAAAGGTAAAAATTATTTCTAGTTTGTGCTATTGATGTGGCAGAGTAGAATAGCGCAAGGGTCTAAAACTGCTAAAGCTACTGGACAAGCAAGAAATCTTTTTTTTTTTTTTTTCACATTTTATATTAGAATAAACGCATCTGTCCAGTTTCTTCCATTTCCAATTCCTGTAAAAATTTCCCAAGTACTCGTATAAGATTTTTTCGATTTTTTTAAAATAAATTATTCCACAATGTCTTTTTAAGCATCCACTGTTATAATTATTTCCAAGATAGATATAAATTTTGTAAAATGTTATACTACTTTACAACTATCCAGCTTGAAAAGTTGTATCTTTGTATGTGGGGATAATATATGCACATGACCTAAACTTTGAGAAGAGTGGTAAAGAAACAAGACACCATTGTAAATGTTAGTTTCTCAAAAACCTCCAGGTTATTTGGACAGGCAATGAGACAAGCTTTATTGGAACACCGGCAAAAGAATCAACTAGTTCTCCGGCACAAATTACAGAATTGCGCCACTGAAAGGCCGTCGAGCAGTCTTTCAACCAAAACAATTACCATGAGTAAAGCAGATAAACGACGTAGTGCCATCTTCATCGGAACAATCTAAGAAATGATAAACATCTTCTCCAGTGAAGCATGGAACAGCTCGATACAAAAGTATCTCCCACGCATTCATTCCGGTAAAAAATGACGAAGTTTTCGTTCCTTTTTTTTTCTTCTTTGAAACACTGGATAATTACTACGAGTAGGAAGTCGGCTTTTATCCAGTTAGTGACATCTCGAGTACAATAAACACGTTCGTTGAACTGCTTTCGGAACTCAGGCATGTGTCGCTGGTGTTTCTTTGATTCTTCCTTATCAAAATTTGGTTCAAAACTAATACACACTTCCCGAACCTGATAGTATTACTCCATGATTTCAAATGAACTTCATGATTTAACAGCAGGAGAAATAATTTGCTACAGAAAATAATCAGAGGACTGGCAGGAGGGTTCGAATGTGGGATGTAAAAGTTAGGCGTCATTGGAGCTTAACTTTTTCATTTGATGTTTTCTTGTTAAAGTTTGGTCAGAAACTGATTCACCCTTCCTGTATCTGACAGTATTGCGCCATGATTTCAAATGAACTGTATCATTTAACAGTAGGCACATAATTTACTCCAGAAAATAATCTGTATCCTGGCAGCAGAATTCGAAATTAGGATATACACATTAGGCTTCATTGACCTGATCTCTTTTGTTTGATTCGTGCTTGTTAAGGTTGAGTTCAAAACTGATCCACTCATTCTACGTCTCATAATGTTTCCATATGATTTCAAATGAATTGTTTTATTTAACAGTAGGAAAAATCATTTACCCCGAAAAATAGTCTAATCCCAGGCAGCAGGGTTCGAAATTAGAATATAAAAATAAGGCACCCTTCGCGCCTAGTTTTTTTTTTTTTTTTCAGTCGGCAAAATGTTCCAGTTTGGTGTGATTTAAAAATAATTTAAATAGCTGAAGCAGAGCCTCCAATTTCTGACTCGCACGATAGTCATGGTATTTAAAAAAATTCTGTCATATAAACGAAGAAAATGTTGCCTATATGTAATTGGAAACTATTACAGCCTTAACAATAAAATAAATTGGCGAATTATTGAATTCACCATGAAAAGCTTTTGTGAAGTTGCAATATCAGTTAAGTGTGCGCATATACACAAACATTCAGATTCAGTCTAGCTCACACGGAGAAAGAGGTCCTCACTATTTAACCACAAATGAGCGGAACCCTCATAACCCAATATACGTGTCCATTTAGCAATTTGTGACTGATTCTAGCTTAAAGTTGTTTTGCTTATGTATCTATTGCTTGAGAGTGATTAAGTGTCCCAAAAGAGAATTCTGCAAATGTGCTAAGGATCGGGTACTTGAAGCTTGAAGGAATATAAGAAATTGATTTGAAGAAGCAAGTTATAGACTTACTACAAAAAAAAAAAAAAAAAAAAAAAAAAAAAAAAAAAACAACAACGAACAATTACTTATTGCGCATAATGTATAAAACTCTTAAACATTAACAACTGGGAGTTAAACTATGATCGTTTGATAAATCTTTTTAATGAAAGTTAAGTGTGAAACATGAGGATTGAATGTGAATTCATAGTCGTTAATCTATTTTTAGTTGCAGAATATAACGATGTATTACTTTCAGAGCAGAGAACAGTAATATAAAATGTTGTACGCCATGCAACACTTTCTCATGAAAAGCGAACTTAACGATCCCTTTGTTAGCTTGAGCAGCGCGAATCGGAATGAGCACTGACTCACGGGAGGAGTAGGGGGCTGTGGAGCACACATCTGTCGACTTTTCTTAGCAAAAAGTTTCCAAAGGCGGGATTTTTATTTGGGCAAAATCTCTCTAAATTAGACACTGAAAGTTCTTTCCAAAATTGAGTATACAGGGATCCTTAGTACTGTGGCACACAATTAAAAAAAAATTATGCTTCTGTCTGATGCCTCTGAGAGAATGATGAGCGTATTTAGATATTGTAATTGCTGATATTCGCTAATTATTAAAAAAGACTATTCGTTTTTGCAGAGTCAGAGAGAAACAACCCGTTTTTTTTTCTGTTTCATTTTGATTCTTTAGCATTATGTATTAATTTTGATTTTTTTTCAAAACACACAGCTTTTATTTACATTTCAGCCACGGGATTTTTCACTTTAAATCCAATCGATATTTTTTGCAAATTTCTAATTTTTATTTTAAGAATATATTTAAAAATTGTGTTCGCATAATTCCCGTCAAGTTCAATAAAATATAAAGCTTGAATAGACAATAAATTTATGTTTTTTAGTAAGTGCAGCATTTATTTTACATACTTTAGAAAAAATATTCCACCATTATTTACATTTCAGCCCTTTTCGTGCAATTCCGCTAGTAGTTCTCAAAAAGAAAGAATTCTTGATTTCTCCTCTGCAATTTTTAGAAATTCGTAAACATTCATCATTTAGTAATGGAAAGTTTATTAATTTTATAATGACGAATCTTTATTGAAAAATGACCAATATAATAATAGCTTCGGCAATGAATAGTGTTTCGCAACAATGAAAGAATTTAATTCTTATCTAAAAATCGCTAAGTACAAAATGTGTATTTTAAAGAATAAAAAAAGTTGTATAAAAACCTTAAAAAGCAAAGTTGTATAAAAAACTTAAAAAGAAGAGGTTTTTTAAATATTCTGTTTGTTGTAAGTAACCGAACAAAACTGCCCGTCACATGTTTTAAATTTCTACTTTTACAATTGTGGTACTTGAAAATTACATTGCATTTTTTTTAAGGAAAAAAATGTTTTTCATTTATTAGGGACCACCCATCAATCTATGAGCGGTGTTAGAACAGCAATAATAGATGTACTGAATTTTTTTTTATTCTTTTTAAAGAGCGAGCAAAAAAAAAAAAAAGTTTTACAGCTTATACGCAATTTTTAGTAAAATTTTACTGCATTTAAAAATACATTGCATATTTAAAAAAAAATATTACACCGCATACATTTATTAGCAATTACTATAACTAAACAATGCAACATTCGAAAAATACTTGCTCTATTTACCAAAGGCTGGTTCAAATAATTACCAGGTTAAGTAAGTAAAATGGATTACCCATTCTGGTCTTATTTTTTTCATGTAGTATAAGATTGAGTATGAGAAAACATAATGCACAGAAATAACAAACACAGTCCCAATGACTTTCCATTGAGAAACCAGCAGAAGCTTGAATCATACATTCTATTTTGCTATTTCTTTATTAACGTGTTCTTTTATATCAACCTATTCATACATTATTACACCCGTGCATTTTATATCAGCAGAATGCTTCATCGTATGAAATCTCTTCTGACTGAATTTCGATTATTGATTTAAAAAAAAAAGTATTTATTTGTTTTAAACTCAAATTCTATAGTAGTATGAGTCAAACAGTAATTAAACTCGAATACATGACTCAATTGAGTTTTCGAAATGACATTAACTAAACTGTTTGGAATATTAGCTCCAATTCACAAAAAGCAAAAGATTTTCATTGAAAAGCATAAAAGAGTTGAAAAAGGTTTTTTAGTAACCAATCAATATTATAAAAAACGCTCTATACAAGTCCATTAATTATTTAAAACAAGTATTAAAACCCTAAGCAGTAATATTTATGATTAATATAATTTATTATACGTTTCATTTAACAATATTTTTAATGCTGTCCTTCCTTTAAAATTCCATTAAAAATCATTGAATTTCACGTAGTTAACTGCAGTTAATAATCTTTGTTGAGTTGCTGAATTAGATTTTATCTTCTAACAAACCATCTGTGATTTTTAAAAAAAAAAATGCATGACGTATTTTATAGTACAGTGACATAAGTTTGAGAAAAAAAAAAGTATTACGAACATTTTTGCTTAAACTAAATGCTAATACACTGAAAGACTTAATTGGTGCGTAATGTTTGACCGGAATGCAGTAGGCGTTTTACACAATTGTGCTTTCAGTTAGAAAGTGATAAAGCAGATAAAAATTTACATACTTTACCATTTGGAATGTCATATATATGCCAACATATTGAACGCTATTTCAATCCACGACTCTTTTAGGGATTAAAATCAAATTAAGATAAAAAATACTACATCACTTACGAAAATAGATAGATTTCTTTGATTTCAATCCACGACTCTTTTAGGGATTAAAATCAAATTAAGATAAAAAATACTACATCACTTACGAAAATAGATAGATTTCTTTGATATTGCTCAGTTTCAAGTCATTATCTATTTCTTTTACAAGATGTAAAAAAAAAAAAAAAAAAAAACAGAAGCGATTTTGTTTGTTTGACCTATTTAATGGAAATCTCTCACAATATTCATGTTATCACAATCCCTTTTAGCGACTTCATACCATGAGCATGAGTTTACACCAACAAAAAAATATTCAATTTGCCTTTGCAGTATAGCACCTTCAATACTTTCAAAGTGATTTAAAAGAAGGAAAACTAATCTAAAATCCACTTTCGGAACCCCAGAACCATAACGTTCTCATGCAGGAGGAAAAAGAATAGTTTGAGGATGGTCTTTTGTTAATTTTTCGATAGCACAAGCAAGGAAACAACTCAGCCGTGTAAAAATAATGGCAGTGATGCGCACGTGAAGACGCCATTGGATGTTGCGAGAAAAATGGCAATTTCGATAATTGCACGGGAAATACTGTTCATCGCACAATGATTGCAAGATAATCATGCATTTGAATGTGTGCTTGCACGTGTTTCTACATTCTGTGAAAAAACTTATCTATGTCTTTGTTTTTCTTAACAAGAAGAGACTATTGTGCATTTTAATGAAATTGTTTTTATATCTTTCTGTATGCAAATGTCATTGTTTGCTAAAAAGCTTACAAATTGGGAAATAGTAAATTTTAAATTCCATTTATTTGTTTGCTTACCAATCTATCTATGTTTTGAGCTTGGGACTTTTTGAATGATGGTACTTAATAAATTTTCTACATATGCACGAATTTTATGTAAGAATATTTTCTTTAACAGAAAACAATTGAGCAGGTCAATGCACATTTGAGGCAAAGAGATACAAAGGTATGAAAAGGGGCTTTTTAAAATTTTGAATAAATGCGTTTAAAGTTCAGATCCTAGGTAGGGTTTCATTGATTTGTTTTCTAAATCGCGCTCTATAGCAACATATAACAGGGCTGCTCGTACTATTTCTTGCACAAAAGCAGAGTAGAGGTTCTGCAATTTGTGCTAGCTATCTTCAAATTTTTAGTTTTGTCATTTACATTCCTTTGCTTCTCATTGCTTTATTTGAGAAATGAAAATCAAAAAATCTTTATAGTATAATATGCTTTTTTAAATTTGAACGATATCAAAAATGGCAATATGAGTACAAACGTTGACAATTTAATATTTTGGTTTACTCTTTTTTAATTTCGCCTGCTAGTTTTATTTCAAACTCTAAATACATATTTTTTTGGTTATTTCAATTAAGTTCATTTTCCATCAATTTTAATGTCTTAGATTTTTAGAGATGTTTCTAACATATTCATTTAAAAACAATATTACAACTGCTTGGAGTCGCACAACATCAAAAATGTGCTTACAAATTGAATGCTACTTGACATCCATGCAGTTATTAACTGTTTTTAAATTTTTTTTGTCTCTGTCGGTTCTTGAAAATAAATTACTGAAACTGCAAATGTGTTCTTTTTTTTTAATTTCAATTTTATATTTTATGGATAGCCATTAGTAAAACCTTTTTTTAAGAATCTAAACCTTCTCTAGAAAAATATTTTCTATGAAAGCCTAGCTATGGCTTGAACTCAAATCTTTAATAATCCACTTATATCCTTTTGCTTCTCACTGCTTCATTTTATGTATATACATTATGTTGACTAGCTTCTTTTCCTTTTATAATAAACCAAAATGTTTCAAAATAGGAGTAATGAAGTATATAAGGTACGTTTTTCATGTATTTTTTGAATTTTTTAATGAAAATTAGAAAAAGTAATCTCTGCTCCAGATACAACTGAATCTACTAATGTGCCTAGTATACAATTAGTCGCGAATCATTTTTACCCCCACAAGTATTCAACTAAAAACTAAACAAATATTATTAAAATGAGTTTAAAGAAAAACTAAGGAAATAAACGAACAACCTTGAAATCTGAAATTAAGGCAGCAGAAACTATTTAAGTTGATGTTTGTATGTTGCAAAAGGTTCTTCTTCGAAAAAACCAATACAACGTGAGAAGAGCTGAAGGTGCGTGTCGGGTATGTCGAATGTTCTGCAATTTCGGTTCATTCCCATGATAGAATGGGCATCATTGAACTGTGCGGAGATGAGCAAGAGCTTTACATCTAATCATTGCTCATGCGTGGAAGATATTCTTGAACAAAATGTACTCGCGGTCTTCGTATACCAAGAGCATATTTTAATCAGTAAATCATCTGGATATTTTGATTTAAATTGGAGGAAATGTTTCGCGTATCATGATTAAGATTTATTCCACAAGTAGATTACCTACATATTATTGAATTTATTTTAAATGAAATGAATATTTTGCCATAAAATCTATCGGTATAAGTAAAACCCTAAGAAGGATTTATTTATTTATAATACTCACCTGTTTAAAAAGGAAAATGAATATTCCTTTTCTTTCCCCTCTGATTTTTTTTTGATTGAACAGATAGAATGATTTTACGTATATATCTCTGCAGGGAAAAAATGTTCAGGAAGTGGTATTTATTTCAAAGTAATTCTGAATTATCTTCAAAATGAGATAGAGGAATTTAACTATATTTAATTTGCCGTTAGAATTATGAGTTCAATTAGGGTTTCTGCGATTTTTAGTGAAAATACTATTGTACTTGAAACAATATGATGTGTTACGTTCATAATATTGAATGATGATTTTAAATATTCTACTGTGAACATAAAACCGACCAAACTCCTGAAGATTTATTCTGCTATTGATTCAACAAGAGATTAAAAAATCTGAAATTGCTAAAAGTTTCAACATCAATAAATAAATATAAAACTGCGAAATAACTATCCCAGTCTCAATTGAAGAATGTAGTATGTGTCGGTGATGATTTTTAAAATTGTCGGTTTTGTGCATTTATATGCACTAACGTCAAAAGAGAAGAAAATATGCAAATGTGTATGCATTTGCATAAAATTCGGGCCTTACATAAGAGAAATTCATTTGTCGTGTTTCAGTCGCATTGAAAACGCAAAAAAACAATTTTTTGTTTTTGTACTATATACTAAAAGTTTTTACAATCAGTTAAAATATTTCATGTTTCAAATATTGTTTACTGGAGCCAAAATTTATTAAAAACATAATTAATCACTTAAAAACAAATTAGTTTTCGGTTGAAGCATTCCTTGTTACTTCAAAGAATGATATAAAAGTGGTAAAATATCAGAAAAAAAAGACATAATCTGAAGCATTTTGTTGGAAAGCTTTTATTATAAAATATAGAGGGAAAAAAAAGATAAGATCTGTGAATCCTCAAAAATGACGTACCGAATAAGCTTTTAAGAAAAGCTTCAATATAATTTTTAAATAATATTTCCTTTATATCGTAGGCAGCTTTATCAGAATATATCTTAAAATTTTTAGCACAAACGCATTTTGTAAAAGAAAATCACGACGATTTCACGCGACATCGTAAAAGTCATATCCCTGCTTTTTGTTTTATCATTGTTAATTTTTTCAGCGTATTATTATTTTTTTTTTTTTTTTGTAAATACACAACTTATAGTAAAGAATAAACGATATTTCTAACCAGAGATATTTTTAACGCTTTTATGAGCGAATTTTACACATTGAAAATCGGAAATACGCATAAAAAATTTATCCAAGTGCAATTTCACGCTTCGTATTTCGCAAAAAGAAAAAAAAAACACATCGTGGAAAACGACGGGGGAAAGAAATTAGAGTTTTTATAATTTTACATTTGAATGTTTTGTTATTTTTATAATTTATAAATCTAAATCATTCTAATTGTACAAAACCAGAATAATACTCATTTCTTCTTTCCTAGCGATTGATGAAATCATCAATAGAAATTTACTGTTTTAGTTATTTATTTATCTATTTCTTATTGAATTTATCACTACGTATTATGGCCTTCACTGTTCTCGTAAATTTTACTCCTCCAAAACAAAATTTACTCCTTCAAAATGTGTCAAGGATGGTTTCATACTTCAAAGAAAATTAAGATTTTTCTTTCGATCAAACAGCAATCAGATTTGATTCCAGTAAGTTTACGTGATATATTTATTTAGTTGTGAATTTATTAATATTCAGAAAAATCGATTACTGCTCACAACGTCCAGCAAATTTCATGCAACATAATATGTAATGATATTTAAAATTTAAAGCAGCTTATAAAGTAAAACTTTCGACAATTGAACGAACTGATAGCCTTGGTAGTCTTTACTAATGATAAAGCTGAAAGTCTCTCTGTCTGGATGTCCGGAGGATGCCTGGATGTCCGGAGGATATGTGGATGTCTGTAAGATGTCTGGATCTCTGTGACGGGCATAGCGCCTAGACCGTTCGGCCGATTTTCATGAAATTTGGCACAAAGTTAGTTTGTAGTATGGGGGTGCGCACTTTGAAGAGATTTCTTGAGAATTAGATGTGATTCTTTTTCGATTCCATTTTTAAGAACAAAATTATCATAAGACGGACAAGTAAATTACGAAATTATCATAACGTGGAACCGTAACATGGGTGCAAGCCAATTAGCGAGAAAATTCACATTACATTATTTGTAAATACACAGGCGAACCAAAAGACCTTTTAATTTTTTATTACGGACAAAGCCGTGCGGGTGCCAGTAGTGATAAATATACATATTTATTACTTGATGCACTATCGAAATTTTAATAGTTGATTTATTTTTCTCAAGTTTAATTTATTTGATGTGTTCTACCAAAAAGCTACAGTTTCAGCAAAAACTTAATTCTAAAAGATTAGTGGTACTGATAGACTAAAAAAAAAAAAAAAAACTAAGAAGAAGTATATGGATGCTTAAGATATCAAACCTCCTATATTAAAAACGGTAATTTTACAGGGTCATTCAAAAACTTTTTATTTTTCTTTCTAGATATCAGTAAAATCAAATCACAACTCATTATCCTGCAATTTTTTATGGGAAGAAATGACATAGGTTATAGGAGGTTGGAAACTGATGTAAAAGTGTAAAAACATCATGCTTGTGGGAAAAAAAAGATATTCAGATATTCAAATATAATTTTAATTTATTATATGCTTTACACCATTTTTTGGTCCCATCATAAAATTTAAGTGCACGCATACTAATTTTGATACAACTTAGTTTTTCTTTACACATCGTGCATATTATTTTTTCAGTATGAAAAGAGAGAGCCTTATATTTCATAAATCAACATTGACTTTTCTTTCAACAGCAGACATCCCTTTCTCTCTCTCTCGATTCTCTAAGGCTCCGTTAGGCCAATACCAAATTTTTGAAGGTTAAATCAGTTTCTGAAGCTAAAACTTGACGTTTGTAAAACGAAACCAAGTAAATTGCAAGATGCCACATTTGGTATACAATTTCTATTAAATAATTTTCGAGTTTAATTTAATTAACTCTTGATATATTTTCACCTAATTTAAATGTTTGAATGCTTTTCATCGGAGCACATGCAAATTGCTTGACTTTCAGTTAATAATAAGAAGTGTTTGAGGTAATAGGATTAATTAGATCAAAGATAAGATAGAATGTCAAAACTAGAAGATTTTTTTAAAATGTTAGCTATGTTGCTAACGCTGTTGCGTGGATTATAAATAAGATATATGGGTTAGGTTTGTATAAGTTATGCCATATAGAGAACCAGTGGAATGTACTTTAGTTTTTATGTGTGTAATTTCTGTATTGTATCTCGTAATTAAATGTTATTTAATTTTAATCACCTTTATTTATTTATTTATTTATTTATTTATTTTTTTTTTTTGAGAGAACAGAAAAAACATTGACGAAAAAAGTTTCTTTAAGACAAAATTAGAGACATAAATAAACTTTGTAAAGTTAACATAATAAAAGATTTGTTTCCCCAAACTATTCGGCATAATGTTTCATTAAAATCTAACTATTAGTGTTATTCTTAAAACCTCCCTCTTATTGTTTCAGGGTTCTCCCGCCCTCCCTGTCCAAAATATTCGTACAGGAGATTTATATGATTAACTATGTTCTCATGTCCTGAAACATGAAACTAAAAACATGTACAGAATCTCAAAAATTTAAAAACAGATTTCGCCTTAAAAAATAGTTATACGGTTTACGAAAAAGTTAGAATTTTGTCCGTAGATTTTAATGTAAAAATATTTAAAATTGTTCAAAAAACATCCTTAAGACAGCGGAATAACAATAAAAAAAGTGTACATGCCTGTTGTAAAGTGTTTTTTTTTCAACAAAGTTTGTTCGATTTAAATCTGAGAGTTTAAAAAGGGGAAGAGAGACAAAGGAAATTTAAAATTTTCAGCTTCAGAATTGATAATTCAACTTATCTTGTGTTCAAATTATAAAATTAAATAAATAAAAATCTCTTAGTATACAGTCACTTAATAGTTTGACATCAGTAAGACTAGAAATGATAAAAGATTACCAGTGCACAAACATTTGTATAATATCTTATATTAACCCTTTAACCTAAGTATCATGATGTACAACGTAACATCCAATAAAAAAATTTTTCAACGACATGAAAAATAGTTAAGTTCCTCTTTCAGAATTTTATTAGGGACCAGTTTATCAATGAAAAATAATATCTAAGTATTACAGGTACATTCTTTTAAACTGAATTGAATAATTAAAACTTATATCAAATGAGTATCTATAATATTAACCAAAATATTTTTTTAAAACTAGTACTAAATACAAAAGGGGAAATAAAGAAAGTTTCCTGGACACACAATAAACGCATAAAAGTAATAATTTAAGATTATTCTTTAAACAGAATAAAATCACTTTTGAAATTGCATGCAGTTTATTGAAATTCAAAAAGGAAAATGAGAAAATCAAACACTGCCCAGGAGGTCTAAATGCATCCCAGAAATTTATAGGCAAGAAATGAAATATTTTTGTGCGATGTTTTTCTTTTTGTTTTATGCTTTTAGTTAATACTAAATGTGCGTAACTAAAGGTTAAGTATACTACGTTCTGGGCTCTATAAAAACTGTTCGCTAAAGCTCATCTTTACCAAATAAATCTTTCTGGTTATTTTAGAATTTAAAAATCTTTTTCACTAAAATTTTAATGAAACAAAAGTTTTATTTTCATGCCCCAAACATCCATGAAAAAGTTGCATACTTTGCTGGGCTTCAAGGTGTGCAATTTAGTATAGATTAAAAACATATTTCAAAAATATTTTTTGAATAATTGTGTTTATAAAAAGGCGAATTTATAAAATTATTTTCAATTAAAACATATTCAAAACAATGCTTACCGTGACATGTGTTGTTCTGAGGATTGCACTGCAGTCCAAACTCTTCGTCACAAGGTTCTCCAGGAGAGCAGGACTGTCCTGATTGTCCGGCACAAACAAATCTACAGGGGCAGTTAGGGTCAGCAGTTGTTCGTTCTCCTACACATGCCGAAGACTCAAATGGTCTCTTTGGTTCATCACACAAACACCGATCACCAGAATTCTCCAATTTCATTTGCTTCTTCTGGCGCGATATGAAACTTTCTTCATCCTCGCTTTTGGATGAATTTGTGTCCTCTAAATCATTGCTCAAAGTAATATTTTTATCATCTTTCGTAACAATATCTTCCGGCATAACTGTTGAGGAGCCATCAAACTTCATTTCTGAGCTGTCCAAATTGTTAGATTTCTTCATTTCATTATTTGTGTCTTCATGAATATTCAAAGTATCTGTCACGGTCATTGGAGCATTGTCTTCCGTGGTACTTACAGCAGTAGGGAGTGTTGTAAATTCTATTTCCTTCTGCTTTTCTGTTGTTGTTTCATCATCAGATGGCATTTCGGAAGTTATATGAGTTGTAGGATGTGTACTATCCTCTATTGTTTCAACTTCTGTTTGTAAAGTTGTTGTTTTTAATTGATGGCTTAACAGTGTTGTTGTTTCTGTAACTTGATTTTCATTTGAAGGTTCCGTTTCAGTGTTTTCCAGGACTTCGTTTTTTATTGTAGTTGTATCATCTGGTAAATTTGTAGAAGTCATTTCTTGGTTGTACGTCTTAGGCACTTCTTCATCTTCTGCTGTTTTAGCCATAGTTTCATCAAACTGTGTTGAATCTACTAGAGAAGCCTCAGTTTCTGTCATTGAATGCACGGAATCAGGAATACTTGTTGTAATTTCCGGAATTTGTTCAGGAGTAACAACTTCTGTAGTTAATTCTTCACTCATATTCCTATCTTTTTTCTTGAACAATGGCTTATTTTTCTTCTTCGTGTCCTTTTTAAGCTCGGTTTTATCTGTCGTTAAACCTAGAGTTTTATTATTTTCATCAACATTCGTCGATTCATTCTCATGAATAGTCACTTCCGTCGGAATATGCTCTTCCTCAATCACCCTATGGTCACTATGTGGAGTTTCAGATGTTCTTAAATCAGTTCTAGAATCCAAATGCCCACCACGAGTTTCTAAGTTCATATTTGCTTCAACATCAAGTCCTTTCTCATCGTGCACAACACCATGTTCTACGTGTTCAGTAGACACCACAAAACTGAAGCACAAAACCGCAATAAGTACAAGACGAATCATTTTCGTCAGCATAACAGTAACTTTACTCAGAACCACAAATTGAAAAAGTTAAAGATTCACTTTGAAATTCATGACACAAACGTTCAATCACAAATCACTCCACCACACCCGATTCATCAATAAATATTTTCAACCAACTAATCCAATGTCCATCCAGCTGAAAATCTTCAAGCAACTTATTGTGAGCGAATCTTGCACTGCTTGCATCAACCACGCGGTACGATCTTGAAAAAGTTTCGGCACATAAACATCGCCGGGACAACAGCAACACGGAGAGATGAGGAGAGACCTGCTACTCGAGCTGGTTACGCGAAGCAATCTGAGGCCATCCGAAAAGCGGGGCCGTTACACAAACCCCGAGGCCGGAAACTGGTGCGTGTGACAGGTTTACCTTTGACTACTGCAGTGATTCGTGCTACCTACCTTCTCTTATCTTCTTATTTTCTTTCGCTTCAACCCCCTTTCTTCTTCATTGCTTTATTATCCACCCTCCCTACGCGTAGAATATTTTTTTTTTCGAGTTATTTTCTTTCAGTTCTTTTCCCCGCGAATATTTTTTTCATCGCCCGGCTGTTTAAGTTCAGCCGAAGGGTGTTCTTCTTTTGGCAGTGCAATGCCTCCAATTCATTCCGTCATGGCATCGGCACTGATGAGATAATGCATTTGACAGGTCCTACAGAGAAGTCGGCTCTTGCAACATAGCTTCCGAATTTGCAAAATTTCCCTATGCATTTCTTTTCTTTCCAGTTTTTATGAAACATTGAAAGCAAAGCATTAAAAGTGAGAATTTCAGAAAAAAAAAAAAAAAAAAAAACACTTTTCGTTAATGAAATTTTGTGTTTTCTATTATTTAAAGTTTATAAAATTTGTTTTAAGTTAAATACATTTGTTTGCTTATCATTTTATTCCCGGTTTTCGATTGAATTGCAATGCCTCTGATTCATTCCGTCATGGCAATGGCACTGATGAGATAATGCATTTGACAGGTCCCACAGAGAAGTCGGCTCTTACAACGCAGCTTCCGAATTTTCAAAATTTTCCTATGCGTTTCTTTTCCAGTTTTTCTGAAACATTGAAAACAAAACATTAAAAATTAGAATTTCAGAAAAATAAACCTTTTTTGGTTATGGAATTTTTATGCTTTCTCTCATTTTAAGTTTATAAAATTTGTTTTAAGTTAAATACACATTTGTTTATTTATTATTTTATTCTAAATTTTCGATTGAATTGCAGTGTGATAACTGATGTGATAATATATTTGACAGGTTCCACAGATAAGTCAGCTCTTATAACACAGCTTCAGAATTTTCAAAATTTCACTATGCATTTCTTTTTCAGTTTTTCTGAAACATTGAAAACAAAAATTAAAAATAAGATTTTCAGAGAAATAAAACTTTTTTCGTCAATGGAATTTTCTATTGTCCATTTATTGTCTTATTCATTACATGTATTTATTTATTATTTTATTCCTATTTTTTCGATTGAATTGCAATGCCTCCGATTCTTTCCGCCATGGCATTGCAACTGATGAGATAATGCATTTGACAGGTCCCACAGAGAAGTTGGCTTTTACAACATAGCTCCCGAATTTGCAAAATTTCCTTATGTGTTTCTTTTCCAGTTTTTATGAAACATTGAAAGCAAGGCATTAAAAGTGAGAGTTTCAGAAAAATAAAACACTTTTCGTTAATAAAAGTTTATGTTTTCTATTATTTAAAGTTTATAAAATTTGTTTTGATATCAATACATTTGTTTGTTTATCATTTTATTCCCGGTTTTCGATTGAACTGCAATGCCTCCGATTCATTCCGTCATGGCATTGGCACTGATGAGATAATGCATTTGACAGTTCCCACAGAGAAGTCGCCTCTTACAACACAGCTTCCGAATTAGCAAAATTTCATTGTACGTTTCTTTACCAGTTTTTCTGAAACATTGAACACAAAGCACTAAAAATTTAAATTTTCAGAAAAAAAAACATTTTTTCCTTATAAAAATGTTATGCTTTCTTTTCTTTAAAGTTTATAAAATTTATTTTTAAGTTCAATACATTTATTTATTTGTTATTTTATTCTAATTTATCGATTTAATTGCAATGTGATAACTGTTGTCTTAATATACATTTGACAATTTCCACACAGACGTCGGCTCTTAAAACACAGCTTCAGAATTTGCAAAATTTCACTATGAGTTTCTTTTCTAGTTTTTCTGAGACATTGAAAACAAAGAATTATAAATAAGAATTTCAGAAAAATAAAACATTTTTCGTCAATGAAATTTTCAATTTTCAATTTTTTTTAAAGTTTATTTAAGTTCAATGCGTGTATATATTTTTATTTTATTCCTGTTTTTCGATTGAATTGCGATGCCTCCGATTCATTCCTTCATGGCATTGATGAAATATTGCATTTGGCAGGTTTCACAGAGAAGTTTACTCTTATAACGCAGTTTTCGAATTTGCAAAATTTCACTCTGCGTTTCTTTTCTGGTTTTTCTGAAACATTGAAAACAAAAGATTAAAAATAAAATTTCAGGAAATGTAATATTTTTAGTCGGTGAAATTTCATAATTTCTATTTTCAAAAGTTATAAAGTTTATTTTATGTTCAATGCATTTATTTATTTAATATTTTATTCTTGTTTTTCGAATGATATTGAAATGCCTTCGTTTTATTTCCTCATGGTCTAATGCGCTGATGAGATAGTGCATGTGATATGTCCCACAGATACTTAATCTCTTACGACACAGCTTCCGAATTTACAAAATTTCATTATGCGTTTCCTATCCAGGTTTTCTGAAACATTAAAAAAAGACATAGACAAAAAAAGAAAGAGTTTCAGAAAAATGAAATATATTTTGACAATGAAATTTTATATTTATTACTGTTTTGAATTCGTAAATGTTATTTTAAGTTTAATAAACTGAAAAATATTTTATTTTCGTTTTTCTTTATTTTTTGCATATTTTTCATTATTTTTTCTGGGTAATTTGTAAAATTTACGGTACATTAAAATTTTCTCCATTAAGGAAGGACGTATCTCTTATGTAAGAAAGTGGATACTTTAACAATTAACTGAAGTGGCTAAATTGTGTCTTAAAACAAGAAACAAATGCGAGGAAGAAAAAACTACTTCATGACAATTCATTAAAAAAAAAGAGAGAAACATCGAACAAATAAAAGAATCAATGTGAAATGTACTTACGTTGGTATGTGAATCTTTTGTAGTTTATTAAAGAACTATATCTTTGTTATATGGTACATTCATATTAAGTTTTAAACTTTTCTACTTTTATCACTGTTTTCATCCTGATATAGTGTATTTTATCTTATGTGTAATGAAAATATCCGTATGATATTGCTCATTAAAAAAATAATATTTATGGATATAAAATATCCGAACATTCGTTTTCCTTCCTTAATTTGATAATCCTCATATATATAATAGCGAATAATCGAGTAACGTCCCTGACGTCACCAACAATGAAAATCGAGACACACATGATAATATTTTTTGTTAATGTTTGACACATAGGAAAATGCTTTATTTTGACGAGACTGAACTGGGTCCAGTAACTTAACCATTTTACTGGTAAGACTCTGTCATTTCATGGGAATGAAGAAGCGAAAACGTGGTCAACAATGAATGCTATCTACTGGAGTTTAGGGTTAATCCACTGGAGTTAGGGCAAAAATTTCAACTATCAAAATATCACCAAACAGGCAAATGCTTCGGTCAAATGAAGAAGCAATTTTCATACGACATTTCTTGACGGGCGATTTTCCAGTATTTTATCGATGAAACAACCTCATTTTCATTAGGTTTTTAAAGGAATTCAATATGTATTGCCTATAAGTAAAAGAATATGAATTGGTGAAAATAGAAGAACTAACTGAAATTGCAAAAAATTATTTTGTTAAAAAGTTAACTTAAGTTAACCAATGTTTTCAAGTATAATAAAACTAGAAATTTGCTTTGAAAGTTTCAGTGCTTAAAGAAAGAGCATTGTTCTTTAGAATAAACTTACATTGAAATATTATTTTAAAATATTTACATTAAAATTTTTCTTCTAATGATTTTTTTAATTTGATTATTTAAAATATTTACTATCAAATAAATGAATAAAAAAATTTTTATTTGACAATGAAACAATAAAATAATAAATAAATTACTTAATATGCGAGAGAAAAGTAAACGAAATAATAAAAATTATAATGAAGGAACAAAAAGTTATTTAATTAATGTATTACCAACTAACCGAAATGAACTATTTTATTTTACCTCTTGTGCACTTGACAAATTGTGTTAAACTTTGAAAATCAATACAAGCCCAATTGTAATAATTTTAATACTGCGTTGGACACCAGTAGATTTCAATAATTGTTCAAGATGTTAATTTCAAAAATTTTACAATTTTATAATAGCAAAAAATATTTTTTGTAAACTTTTAAAACATTACAATATGTATATCAGATTTCAAACATGACTTGTATTATCATATACCTCGATGATTGCATATATTTATTTTTTGATTGTAATCAACTATATGTTTAAGAACTTAGTTAAATAATTGCTAGATGCTGATGATTGCCCTGCAGACTAAAAATATTTTACCATTTTACTTTGCCCCGCTATTTCACTTTTTGCCGATTTCCCTTACATTATTTTCTTTGATATCCCCCCCCCCCGTTTTGCATTGCTCTTAGAACTTTAAAAAAGTTATTCTTCCTTCTAAAGTTTGCTAGTAATTTTCACTTTGCCATTAGCGTTTTGAAAGCTGAAATCTTCTTACATGGTGTTTTGAAAATAATACATGTAGTTTGGGTTAATTAAAACGGAGAACGGGATTAAGAAACAGTATAAAAAGTTGAAAGGGACCAAATTTGAAAAATGTTGTCGAGATCCGGCGTTACAACTTCGAATTCCCATAGGCCAGTGTTTACTGTTTAAGAGAATATCAATCGTTTTAATATAAAGAAAAAAAACAGTAACTACTTTAGTGAAATTGAAATTGCTTTAAAATATCGTCCACAGATTAAGTGTTAAAAAATGTATCAAGCGCACTCTATGTAACATACGGAATATTGAATAATTTCATATACAGCAAAACAACTTCAACTATATTTTATGAACATGATTTGATTGACCTGGACCTACATATACTAAACCGACGCGTTTGAATTTCATTTTAGCAAACGTTAGAGGAGACGACTGCATGGGTAAAGTAAGGTAAAAGTTTTTTAATCATAATTATATAAGTAAACCATAATCATTTTCGGTATACCTTTCATTGAAATAATACAAACTTTTAGAATAAAAGAATTCCCGTTATTCTTTTCTTTAATGAATTCTTTTAATAACACGTCATTTGCACTTTTAGTAATTAAACTTTAAAAAATAATAAACTCCAAAAAAAAAAAAACTAAACTAAATTAGTAGAAAAAAATATTTATCCAACTAAATATTTATGTCACGAATATTAAAAAAAATTAATTTAGAACTTTATGATTGATAAAATATCTAGTTTTTTACGGACGTCAGCTAAAGAACTTAGACTTACAGATAAGTTACATTAAAAAAATGTTAACTATTTTATTATGAATTAAAAACTAATGCATACGACATCTCGCTTCTTAAGCATCATTATTGCTTCAATGAGCAAAAAACATTGATTTTATACTTTAGATATTTTAGCTTGAATATAATTTAATATTTCTAAAGCACTTGAAGGGGAATAAGTTTTAAACTTTTGAGTTCATTTTTACTCGGTTTATTATTTTTATTTTATTTTTGCTTAAGTTTATCGAAAATAGAAAAACGATGTTTGAGAAAATAATGTTCAAACAAAGGTAAAACAACTGTTTCAACTTCTATCTTTTTGTGCTCAGTAATGCAGCAGTAAAACGCGATACAAATTAAAGAAAAAATGCTACATTGAAGTTGTAATAATAAAAAAAAAGATCCATAAAATAATTTTATGAATCAAAAAAATTACAAGTATCTAAAAGGTTAGTAGTTAAATTAAAATTTTTTTTCTGGCATTTAAAAGTTAAAATTTGTCAGACACTAAATCTAAAGTATTTTAAATTGCAAACAGTAATTAAATTTACATGAAATTCACCGCCAGCTCAGTCAAATTCATCCGAGGACTGCAGTTTCGTGCTTATTAGCGCTCATCAGTCCGGCATAGGAAGTGAGTGAGCTGGAGGTGGAAAACCTCTCAAGGAAGCCTAGAGTGCCAAACAAACTGGTAGCTAATATAGAATTAACACAGACCAGACGAGTGACCGAAGCAATGGTTCGGTTCAACTCGAAGATTGAAGGCAAGGCATGGTATATTAAGTAAGTTACCGGGGCCCTGTAGCCAGGGCTAAGGCAGAAATACATGCAATACACTTCACTTTTATTGTTCAAAATTGAATTTTAACTCACATCAAATGTAATAGAATGAATGTTCGTCTAACCAAAAATTGAATTTCAATTAATCTTTGTTTTACTTAATCAGAAAGAGACGCTGCTCATTTTTAATACAACCAAAATCTTTTAGAACTGAGTAGAATTTAAAAGAAAGAAGGATGCGAAAATAGGCCCATGCGAGAACATAGCCTATTTTCTTTTAAAATTTATAAAAAGATAAACTTTTTTACTAAAAGAAATCAAGTTTGAGGCGAAACCTAAATGTTAATTTATGTATTACAGTTAGTCATATATTGCGGACAGTTGAAAAGTAATTTTACACTGTTATAAAATGAAACTTTTATTTATATATACCTCTTTTTAAGGCGTGACGTGGCATGTATTTAAAAAACTGTTATTAAATGTTCATTAAAGTTTTTTCAGGCGTCCCTCGTGTAACATGATACTTCAACACCACGGTTAATCTACGTTACACGGTACGAAATTTGCGACTATTATAATACGGATTCGATATTATACGGTACAAAAATTGAATTTAATACTGCATGATTTTGATATAAAACAATCTCTAAAAGATTGAGTTTAGTTTTTGTTCTATACACTGTTAAAAATGGATGAAATTAACTCTAAAAACTGGAAAAACAACAAAGAAAACAAAGAAAAATACTTTTGTTTTTGTTTTGTAGAATTGGAAGCAAAAAAAATGGGCTTACGTCCAGCTCAAAAGTTTGGTTCGCACGTATATAGCACTACTTTTTAACTTTAAAAAATTTACTTTTCTCATGAGTGTTCTCAAAGCAAAAGGATAAAAAAAAGCCGATAGATTCTAAGAATTTAACCTTAGGATTAAATATAAGCTAGTTTTGGCAAACGATAAATAACAAATTAGACGAAAAAAAATATGAAATAAAACAAACATAACAATTATGTTTATTTTATTTGTATTTTGTTTCGCTGCTGTTGCTCAGATGAATTTCATTGCTACAAAAAAACACAGATTTTCTTTCTGATAATTATGCGTTTCGTTCTTCGTAAAGTAAGTTTTCTTGTTATGCATAACTGTTTTAATTTGAGGCATTTAAAAGAATTAAGTTAAACGTTTATAGCAAATCTGATTTTGGATCAGTTGGGTTGTTGTAAGTTTTCGTTCTTAGTTTTCATTTGTATGTTTTAATGAATCAACATTTCAGCGACGATAAAATTTGTACCTTCAGACTTGGTTTCGATATAACACGAAACGAATTTCGATACAACACGATACATATTGACCTGATTTATGTTATGTACATGATTAATAACTTTAAAGTAAAAAAGTTCATAAAAAAGTCTCGTGTAACACGGTTTTGATACTACACGGTACGAATGAACCCTGTTAAACAAGCGACACCTGTACTTTTAAAATTAAAAATTGAATATTAATTCCTCAATGTAACAGCATATCCGTTTAACCGGAAAAGAATTTTAATCGATATTTCTCAATCTTTCTTTACACAATGCGACAAAATACCGCTGATGAATTAAAAAGAGCTCAAGAGTATTTCTTTTTTGTTACAATTGGTAGGATAAATTGTTTTAAAACTCTAAAACCTATGTATTATAAAAAAAGTTTGTCCCAATAGTTTCTTTACGGAATTTAAAGGAACTGAAAGGAAAACTTTTCAGGCTGTTTTCTACTTGGAGTCACAACGCTAGTTTTGATATGAGGAGCCGAGCATTAAGTTGCGTTAGAAATATTCAAGACTCTTTTCTTTTTAAAACTCTTATAAAAGAATACACGAATGCAAATCAATACATAGAGAGAAAAACATATGAAAATGTATGCATGGAAACGATGTTGACTAGTTCAAATCTATGCACATTTTGTTCTGTTAAAATTTTCGTTCTTCACAGTATTCAATTCCAGAACAAAATAATTACTTCAGTGCAGGTAATAAAGTAAGTCGTGTTATATAATCATGCCTGTAAAAAATGCAGGGATTTCAATATACTCCAGCAATGAGTATGTATGAATAATTACATATGTTACTCTGAAAATCCGAAATTTGTTGTGTGTCGACGTTAGTAGGTCAATATCAACATTCACATAACAACGACACTGATGACTGGAGGGACATTTCAAGTTAATCACAGGTGAAAGTCGACATTCTCTGATTTCGGTCTAATATGGTAACGCACGTTCATTAGTTCATAAAGTATTAAAATGAAATACTAGCAAAAAAAAATTCATTAAAAACGTGTTATAAAAATCTATGTAAACGTTTTAAAATCATCCCACATAACATAATTTCAGAAATTATTTACTGAAGACTTTTTTGAGCAATCACGAATGCTAATTGTTTTCACTTGATTATCCTTGATGCTTGGTTCCTTTTTCAACTCCACCGTCTTCTGCAGGCGCGACTCCTCTCGGTAGCCGCTTCTTCTGGTCGGTGGCGTCCATGTCCTACGCACACGACACGCACACTCATACATACACACACACACACCCAACACACATAAACATACACACTCACACACATACACAAACACACTTTTACACACATACACATACACACTTACACACATAAACACACGCCAACGTGCATACACACACACAAGCATACACATACACATACACAACTGTATACACGTGACCGCCCAAGAGAAGGGCAGGAGCCGTTTCTAGAAACAAGTGAGTATGGTAGTAACCAATAAGATACGGTCCTGTCACAACTCGTGATTGCAAAAAACATAATTTGAATTCAAAATTTCAGAATTCAAATTAATCATAAACTTAAAACAGTTTTTTAATTCTATTTTATATTCAAACGAATCAAACAAGTAACTTCCCGAGAAAAAGGTTACGTTCTTTTTTCTTGATTCAGAACAAAGTTTTCGAAGTTTCTTAGAGCAAGAGTTATGCATCTAACGTATGATGTGAAAACAAGATTAGTCTTAACTTGTTTATTTTACTTTCTTGAATGTCGTTGTCCTTGCACAAACATTTGTGTTTCAGAGATCATCAGAATTCGTTCTTTCTTGTTATTCCAACCGTGCTGCATTCCGATTCATAAATCCTCCCTGTTATTGTTCTTTTAACAAGGTTTCAGAACAAGATCTAGTTCGATTTAAGATGTTTTTCCGCCGTCTTATTCATTCTATTTCATTAAGGTACATAACATCCTTTACGTTTAGATAAGTTTTTATTAAGTTCTAATCTTTAATTTTTAATGTTATTCTATAGAGTTTCGGATGTTAGGAGCTCAGTACAAATTTTTAAGAATGGGGTCGTTTCCAAAATTTTAAAGGTATTTTTTTTCTGAAAGAGCATGCTTAAAAACATAGATCATCCCATTTTTTAAATAATTTAGTAAGGTTCAATATTTTTAAAAAATTACTTAAATCGGTGCGCTTTCATTGTTTACACTTCTGTCGTGTGACATCACAAATGATGAAATGCCATTCAATGTTGCCATTCACGGAACAAAATATTTAATTCGCACCTTTACTCACGTGTATTGACAACGATATGGTTGATAGCAAGCGTAGAGCGCAATTTTAATTCGCTGCTTGATTATCATAACGTGGAAACGTAGTAGAAAGATGCGCCAAAGTGCATCATTTGTGACGTCATAAAGACCACGCCTTGTTTGAAAAATCGGACATTTTAAATAATTCATTAAAAAAATCCTGTTGGGAAAATGAAAGTATTTTCTGGGTCCATGTAATTTTTTTTGCTCATTCTATCCATTTCAATGACCAAAAGTAGTACACTTTTGACTGAAGGAAACCCCATTACAGGGTTTAAAAATATATATACTTTAAACAACCGTTTCGTTTTTCCTTCATCTTGTGTTCCAAAATAAGTCATTTTTAATAAATAATTTCGTTTTCAAATACATTACATAAACTCAAATCTGCTGTAAAAAATGCAGAGATGGGAGTATGTCGAACTTCCTAATGAATTTCTTTCTTTTTTTTTTCGTAAATTGCGTGCTATGTATCATTTAATTTATTTTGTTTCTAAAATCCTCGTAATGGCATATCACTTATCTAGTTACAATTTGCACAACGTTTTGCTTAGTTTTTAACAACTCAATAAATTGAACGTCAGGCTCTACGGAGAAAATTTTATTTAATTCTAAGTTTCAAGAAAGAATGGATTCAATAGCGTAAACGAGATTGTAATTAGATCACATTAAAGTAATTTTTAAACGGAAAATAAACTAAACTACCGTCTACGGAGAAATTAAAATTCGTCCGTAACAATTAAAACTTCTCTAAGGAACTACTCCCGTTTTATTGCATCGAATGTGAAAAATGTAAAGAAATTGAAAACGGTTATAAAATTATTGGTTATTTCAGGGCGACGGTACTCATTCACTCTTGATGCATTTTTTTTTTAAGAATTAAGGGAGTTTTGAAATAGAATACTTTAACCACTTAACTAGTTCGTTTTCTTTCTTTAGTGTCCAAAACTAAGCAGATATGTGATCAATAATTTTGTATTCAAACATATTACATAACTCAAATCTTGAGTCAAACTGCTCTAAGTAGCTTATTTTTTAAATTTTTGTCAATGTTTGGTAGCAGCGTTTATACTTAAATACACATTTAATTAACCTTGAAACTATTTGGCAGTAGATTTTGTGATCAATACCTTACTGTAAAACTATAGGTATTTACTAAAACGCTGTAAACTAAAAAAAAAAATAATAATAATCAGAGGTAAATCAATGTAGTAGCTGCCAGAAAAATATAATGCAGAAGGGGCATTCGGCTAAACAAGATAAAGATCCCTAAAAACAATTAACTGGATAAAAGCCATCGAAATATAAAATTTCTATTTTAATTTAATTTTCATCGAAACATAAAATTTCTATTTTGAATATTATTTAATTATATTAAAATTTCCATTTTTTTTCTAATTTTAATCGAAATATAAAATTTATATTAAATATAAATTTCTATTTCTACATAAAATTTCTATTTATTACTTAATTTTTTTAAGTATATTCTAAATTTCTATTATAAAATTTTATTTTTTATATAAAATTTCTATTTTTTGTTGAGAAGAAACAAATAATATTATAATTTGTTTCTTCTGAACAATTGCTGTTATTGAGCGTCCCAATTTGGTAGGAATTGGAGAGAGCAAGGGAAAATAATCTCTGGTAAACAGTTTCTTGATGATTTTCAAGTTTATAATTTTGAAAATCTTCGTTTAGTAAGACATATAAAATAGCTAGTACGATAAGTTAAAACTAGTATGATAAAGTTCATAGCTAGTACAATCAAGTCGAAAAGATAGTACGACAGTGCAATCTCGAAACTTTCCACTCTTATTTTCAGTAATTAAAAATAATCAAATGGAAAAGGGTAATAATTCTTAATTATAGAGGTTAATATATTTAGTAGTAATTCTTAGTTATAGAGGTTAATGTATTTAACTTAGGTTACTACTTTAGCAAAGGCACAAAAAAGAAGTGCAAACCAAAATGAGGAACCGAAATTAAAAATAAAGGGATCATATCTGTTTGGAAAAATTATTATTATATGCAGAAACATTGTGCACAGTACTTAAAACCTGAATTTAAATTTAAAAGTTAAAATTTGGAACACTATTGATATATTGATAGGTCGTTGAATCTTTAAATAGAGAAATAGGAATCAGATCTACCATCTAACGTCTTTTCTTTTAATAAGTTTCCTGCATTGTACCTTTTTTTTTTCATTCCTAAAACTATCGTGGGAGGATATCAGCTATCTCGTTTCAATTTGCACAACTTTCATTTAGTTCTTATCAACTCATTTTGTACCTCGCTTTATGGATTATTTTTTCTTTTTACTTCCTTTTTCGAAGTAAAAGAAGTATTGTATTCGCGAAAAATTTTCACCCAAAAATCGGCCGTAATTTCCATTTTGCTCGTTCCCGAAAGAATATTGAGTTTTTTTTAACCCGACCAGACGTTGATATATGCCTAAGAACGCATAGATACCCAAATATCCATTTTGACCATCCCCGAATTAATTACAACGATTTTTCTCGTGAAGTCCGTATGTACGTATGTATGTGCGTATGTGCATATGTATCTCCATAACTCAAAAACGGTTTGTCCTAAAAAGTTGAAATTTGTACGTAGTGGGGTTTAGTTGTGCATCTCCCCTTTTGGTTGCATTCGGATGTTCCAAAGGGGGCTTTATACACCTTTTTTGGGGTGGAAATCATTGTTAATTTCAATGCAAACTCAAGTGGTGTTTACAATTTGGCAAACACTTGGCGATAGACGCCAAGCTTTTGGTCACCAAGTTTTTTCGCTAACTTGGTGATAGAATTTGGTGTTCTTTTTTTCTTTTTTAAAATCTGGTTTCATTTTGGTCACTATTTGCGATATTTAGAGAGTTAACTATTGAATCACATTAAATTGTCCAATATTGGGAAAATTGACCTGTATAAAACGTTTTTTTTTTGCTTGAGTTCAAAACAAACTTGATGTAAAAATATGTAAAGTGTTTCTTTGCTTATTCCAAGGCTCTGTTATCATTAAAATGGCGTAAAAGGAAGTCATGTGATGCACACATCAGCTCGTTCAATTTTAAGGTAAAAAGAATGACAGATTTTATAGCGTAAAGTTGACGAGAATTTGGTCATATTAAACAAATTTCTAAACGGTCAAAAAACTTAACTATTGTCAATGGAAAAATTTAAACTTTTCCTGGACGGTACTAGAATTACCAACAGACATAAATAAAAATTTCGGAAATAAAATTTTGCCGTAACAATTGTAACTTGTCTAAGAAACTATTCATGCTTTCTTGACTCAAACGTATACTGTTAGAAACAGTTCTAAAATTATAAAGTGTTTAAACAGAATTCGTACATTAAGTTATAACGGCCAATAAACAGTGGCTACTGCATTTGTTTTTTAACTATAAAATAGTTCCTCAAACTTAAAACTAAAAATGTTTTTAGAATTTCTGCATTTTTCTTGATTGTTTTGGTGAAGAAATAGTGTTTTGAGTGCAATATATATATTTTAAGCCTAAATTGTTTACAAATTGTTATTTTTTTTTCTCAAACATGAGTCTGAAAAAATAAATCAATAAATAAAACATATCCTCATATACTAGTTGAAAAGAGAAAAACATTGCTCAAATCTAAAAAGAACGATGATTAAATGAACACTGTTAAAAAAAAATGTATTCAAAAGTGAAACTCTGAATGTATTCATTTTTTTTTTTGAATACAATTGATTCAAAAATGAGTAAATGTGGCATCAAATACAAACATACGAGAAATACGAGTCATGAAATGAGTACATGTGTTTCTCAAAATTGAACCTTATTGATTCGGAGCTATATAGAGTAATGAAAGTATTCAAAAATGAGTAAATTTTCATTATTTTTGAATACCCATTTTTAACAGTGAAGTTTCCAGTTTAAGATACTTTCTTTTCTTGCTTTCTTTAGATGTATTTCACAAGTTTTATTTATACTTTCAAAGCTTTCTTCCATCATTTTTAACATGAAAAGGATATTTAACATATAACCTTCAATTGTTCAAGTATACTGTAGAGAAATGGACAATTATAATTTTGTCCAGCAAATAAGATTTTCTGTTAAATATTTCAAAACATTTCTTGAAAAACTAAAACAATTTATATTGGAATAATAAAACTAGCAGCGTGTTTAAAATCTCACAATAATTGATAAAAATATAATTATGTTACTTAAAGGGGTCCGGGACACAAAAATCGTCAAATTTTGCAATTTTTTTTCATCATGTGAAAAATTACTCCGTTTTTTTTTTCTGCTTGAGAGGACGTTTGAATCTTGTTTCTATCTTAAATAGAACGAAAGATATAATTATTTTTGTTGCATGCACCTAACTAATGTGTCTTAACTTTAAAACTTTAAACGCGTTTTTCTCCATGATGCAATTTTTCCCGATTTCTTGCATTCAAACTCAATTGCAAAGTCAGGAACCGATAAAGATAAAGTAGTGAAACTTGGAGCATATCTTTTTCAAACAGTTTACTTTAAATTTTATTCGGTGAATTTGAAAAAAAAAAAAAAAAAAAACGTTTACTGCAAAAATTATGATTTTTTTTAAAAAAGTATCTTTGAATTTTTCGAAATTTTTCTTCAAATATTTTTATTTTGTATTGAATCAATATTTTTAAAATCGCCGAATAAAATTTAAACTTAGATATTTGTGCGTAATTTATTTTTAAAAAAAAATTGAAAACTGATCAAGAATATTTTGAGTTATAGCAATTAAAAGCAACCCCATTAAAAAAAACTAATTAAAATAAATTTTTTTTTCATATTTATGTTATGATTTTGCTTATTAAATAAATGGTGAATCAGTGCAAAAAATTTCAAAACGCTAAAGTATATGATAAAAAAATTTCAAAATGGTGTCCCGGACCCCCTTAATTTTTCACGCGTTATTCACAATTATGTTTATGGTGCTATTTTCGGCTATAAAGAATTTTTATTTTGTCATTAATTAAAGAAAAGGAGTAGTGTTTTTTATTACCGTAGTTCATATGTTCATAAAAATTGAATCGCACGGATTTGCAGTTCTGAAAATCACCTACTTAACATTTTCCTGAGAAAAATGTGTCACTCCAAAAAAAAAAAGCGAGACACTGATGGAATGAAATCAGGCTTCCATAATCTAAATGATTTCCTCAATGTGTCTATCTACTATCAGAGTAATACCTTCTACATTGCTTTTTCACACGTTGGAATCACATTTGTTCAATTCCAAACAATTAAGTCAGCCAAACAAGCGTGGCAATCGAAGAAAGCAATAGAAAACGAAGAGGTAATAAAGCTCCCGATTTCGGAAAGCTTTTTCGGGGATGATATTGCAGAAGATATTTAAAATAGAATGCGTGCGAAGTATTCAGAACAATAGACTTTAAGAATGAGGTTTATCGGACGAATAATTTCGAAGTCAGATTTCTGATTATCGATGCAGTAAGGAGGATGAGTTTACATGAAATCGAAACTTCAAAAAGATTATTTTAGTGATAAATACCAACCGTTAACGCATGCTATTTCTAATTATGTCTAATCAAAAATAACTAAACATGTTCTTAATGACAGTGCAATGCAATAACAAAATGAATCTATTGTTCACAAAATATGTACGTTATTAGTAATTCTTTTGAGACGCAATAAGCTAATTTTAAATGTCATATTAGCAAAGCTAATGACACAATTTATATATTTAATCTACCGCTTTAAGGAAAAAACATTTTTGATTTTTTTTAGGATTCAAGTGGCTTAAAAATAGTTTTAAAAAAATTATTCCCAGTTCTTGAATTTTTATATTTTTTCTCAATTGAAAAATTTGGCACAAGAAGCAAACAGAAATATAGAGGAAAACGGTATAACTAGTTTCAATGACATTTAATGCACTATATTAGAAAGAACTCTCTGTAAGCTTAAACACGGCAATTTTGATTCTAGCTGTCAAGTACGTGTATTACGATTGCAGATATGTATTCTGTAAGAAACAATTTTTCTTTTTTACTTTTTAGTAGTTGCTGAACAAAGTAAAGTAATAGTAATAACAACAGTTAAAGAAAAAATATTGGTGACAGTAACAACAGCAATAATAGTGGTAACAATAATAATAATAAAAAAATAATAATAGTAATAATAATAATAATAATTAAAACAACAGTAATCGCAACAACAACAACAAAAAGAATAGGCTAACAATAATAGTAACAGTAAGAACAATAAAAACAATAATAATAGTAATCATCATAACATTAATCGTAATAATAAGAATAATAACAACAGTAAGAATAATAAAAACAGTAATAGTAATAATAATAATAATAAATATTAATAATAACAACAACAAAGTTTAGCGAGAAAGTTAAACTTTTAGAATTTAATGAATATGTGTATGAAAAATAAAATCACTCCGCAGCATTTCCGTCGGCATGAAAAATAAAGCGCTGCAAATTTCATAAATTCGTAAATTGAATTAGACTGGTCAATAACAAGACGGAAGCAGACCTACTTTGCACCAATTTTGGGTTTGGCATTAGAACCACACGGAGAAAATTTTATATTTCATTCTGTACGAGAACGAGACATCTCCAATCAATATTCTATTAGATGATAATAGAAACGAGCTGTAACAGACTTCGTTTCAGGAGATAAATTACGCAATTCCAATAAATCAATGTAATATTTTGAAATCGAAGTGTTTCTTTTTCTTTTTTACCACAGGATTCATATTACTTTCTAATTAGAGCTAAATGTCACTTGAATTGATATTAAATGTCCAAGATGCAATTGGACTTCTTTATGTCTTTGGAGTAAGAACGGGTCCACCCCAAAACATAGCATTTAATTACACATTACATTATATTAGTATCATAGAAGCAAGTTCTAACATAATACGATTTCCAGATAAATCTTTAAAATGTAACTTAAAATATTTTTCTTTTGGTAATTCGTGATTCTTTAAAATGCGCGGCTGCCCCTTATCATTTTAGTTTGATTAATACCCTAATCACACTACATTTTACACAAAACATTTTAAAATAATTGCAAAGTATTTGGGCAATTCTTTAGAAACGCTTTATTTTACAATTCAAACTTTTCAATTTTTCAATATTCACAAGGGGTGCAGTTTCAACTATTTTTTAGCATGACAAGACATGTATTTTTGTTTAACTTCAAAAGTTAAGATTACGTCATTATTTATTTTACAGATATTGTGGGTAAAATTTGTACATTCGACAAATTTCATGGATGCAATCTTTTTCTTAGTTTTTCTTCATTTTGGTTCATGAATGAGTTGATTAATTAATGTTTCATTGAATGTATTATCTAAAACCAAAACAAATGTGCTAAAAATGCTCAAGTATCGAAAAATTTTGAAAATATTCATTAACTAATTTTTTAAATGAGTTTCTATTAAGCTTGAGGATCAAAACATCATTAGTTTAAAAAATAATTTCCAAAAGATTAATCATCTAAAATTGTAGAAATAATGCAATTAGTGTCATTTTATCCTCAGTTTATCTTTACCATCCACGTGTTTATAACTTGTGCACTGGATAGTAATGACATTTAAACGTATTTCGCTAAACAAGACATAAAATAAGGTTATCTTTGTTAGTATTTTACTCATTTTGACAAAAGTTTGACTAGCTTTAAGCATAAAAGGAACAAAATCGTGCAATAATGTTAAAAGTAACTCATTATGAGTAAGGATGGTAGTGGCTAACGTAAATTTTATTTTATTTACTTTGATATTAAATGCATTTAATCAAGCAGGTTAGGAATTTTTACACAAAATATTTGTGTTTGACTGGAAAAATAATGATGGCTACTACTAAAACTGAAAGTTTTTTGTGCTGATTGTTGCAACTAGTGGTCATGGAGGCCTGTAAAAAAAGTGTAGGATGGTAATGATACAAAATGTTCGGGACTGTTTTAAATATGGAAAAAAAAACATATGTATGCAATAACGCAAAAATAAGTAACTTGATTTCAAATTAAGATACTTGAAGCATTCTTTTTTAGAGACGGAAATTTTGATTAGTGACAGTGGATGGTGATGAAATTTTAGTATTTATATTAAGGGGTCTAAGGATTCTTAACCTTCAAAATTTTCAATTTTCTGGAAAAAAAATATATGATATGAATAATTTAATTCCGAACAATTTGATACCTTATTTATTAATATACGCAGAAATCTTTTCAAGTTATCGTGAAAATCCGTAAATTTTCCCCATAGAGATTTATGTTTACAGCAGTTGTTTAAGCCTCTTTTTCTCAAGTGCCGGTTTCTCGTTTTGCGCGCATATCTTAGATTTTCTTATGTATTTCCGTAAAACCTTTCATGCATGTTTGTCTGGTTTATTTTTATGATCTGAACTTAAATTTTAACTAAAAATAAAAGTTAATATTAAAAAAAATATATTTTCCACCAAAATTTTGGAAAAATTTGTATATTAACTTATAAAATTTCAATAAATAAATAAATAAATAATTTTAAAAAAAAATAGGTTCAAATCATAAAAATAAACCAGAAAAACATGCACAAAAAGTTTTACGGAAATATATAACTATATTTCCGTAAGAAAGTATAAAAAACTTCCTGAGGTATCATGCACGCAAAACAAGAAACCTGAGAAAATGCAACTTCAGAAAATGAGGCTTAAACAGCTGCTGTTAACACAAATCTCTATGAAGAAAGTATACGCATTTTTTCGATAACTTGAAAATTTTTTTGCGTATGGTAGTAAATAAGGTATCAAATTATTAAACCTCCTCATTAAACAATTTTATTTATTACTGTTAAGTACCTGTTATCTTGTTCTTTAGAAGTCGACCAATAAATAAATATAATAAAAGAAATTAGAACTCTTTTCTACGGTTGCGATGATCCTAGGACGAGAAATTGCACTTTTCTAGAGAATTGCACATTTGTACAGCCTCATATATCTCTGCAAAGATTTCAGTCAAGAATGGATCTTAAGAAGGATTCAAATGAAATCTTTCATTTGTTGGTGATTTCAGATTTAATTCTTTCTAAGTGAAACAACGCCAAACTCACGAGTTTGACTTCTGAAATTTTCTATTTTATATTTCATGACTGAGATCTGTAAAATACATCTACAAAAATACTGCAACACTTCTACCAAATTTTGAGAATATTTTACACAAGAAGAAATGTTTTTTTATGCCCGTGTTTCATTATTCCGGTTTTGATTGATATTTTCCTACGTTTAGTTTAATGTATGCAAAAAAAAGAGCAATATTTTGGAATTAAAAAAAAGCACTTTACATGCGAAAGCGATGTTTAAAAATCCATTTTAGAGCAAGGCGCCTATTAAATTGCAATGAAGATTAAAGTTCACTTCTGTTATCAATGACATGCACTTAGAAATGCTGCAAAATTTATGGAACACATAATCCAAATAAACTGCATATACATTAGCTAATTTATGCAAAAACATATTATAAAATCATATTTGACGATTGACATAAATCGGCATCTTTCTTCTACTACCAGCAGAAAAATTTTGACATGAAATGCTTTACTATTTGTGTTTTAAGCAAGGTTTTCATAATTTGTGTTAGGTGAAAGGTTAAAGGTATTTAAAAGAACTCAATAATTCTTCTTGACATTTCAAAGAAATAATATTGATAAATGTAATTTTGCTCCACAAATTGCGGGTAAGCTCAGCTAATTCCTGAAATGAAAAGACATATTACCACCAAACAATAATCGCATTATGATCGAATTTGAACTTGATCGTCTTGAGTGTCCAGCTTATTCCAAATCGCTTAGGTTGAAAGAATTGTTAAGAAAGACGATAAACGCTGACCCTGCAATTTGAATTCAGGCCGATGTCAAATTTCAGCCACGGAATTTAAATTTGGAATGATGCCAGATGAAATGTAGGTCAAGTTTATTTGATGTGATTAGTTGAAAGAAAATGTTTTGATGTCATTCGAACAATGGAACCTTTAGATTTGAACAAAAAAAAAGTTTCAAAAAATCGGAATAAAAAGCTAATATCAGATCAAAATAAGTTTCCAATCGAGAAATGATGTCTTGAATTTATGTTTCACTCTTTTCTTTATTCTTAGCAATTCATAAAAATCCTAGTTCCAATATCCTGTTGTTTAAGATTTGTATCTCTTAAACAGATCATTTTCTTATTCAGTCCCGATTTTCATCCATGGTTGCGGAGTCTGAGGTAAAAGACCGTATCTGGTATGACTCCAGGCTCCTTTACTCTAAAATTTGTCTCCAATTTTTTGGAGTTTTAAAGTCTTTAACTCCAAATTTGCTGTCTTTAACTCCTATTTTTATTTTCGGACCACGCATTCATTGGCATTCATTAAAAAAATTATGAGCAATTAGAATTTAAATTAAAATTTTTTAGTAAGAATTTACAATAAAATTTAACAATAATTTTTAAAAGGAACACTTGAGTAAAGTTTTATTATGATAAAAGTTAATGTTAGGAACTAAAATGAATGAAGCAGAAAGCCATGTATCCACAGAAATGTGGTATTACGTGTTATCATTCCTACGGGAGAGTTTTTGCCATTATCATTTTTATTTTTAAACAAAATTCGTCTTTTGTGAAACAATTCTCGTGATAGTTAAGATTTTTTAATTATTATGACTTAATAGGGAAGCGAAAGGGTCTTGTGTTACAAATCCCTCCAAAGTGAATATTTGTTATTGCGTCTGGGAACTATGTCGAAAAGCATCAAAAGCTCTAATGGTGGGGGAAAAAGCAGTTTCACTTCAAATGGAACACTCCGAATGTTCCTTAATGTAGGAAACTTTCGGAAAAACAACACCCAAATTGTTTTTGCTTTCCTATGCGAGAAACCAGGTGAATAAATCTGGTTCAATTACTAATTAAATGCAGACCCGTCATTTGGGAGGGTCAGGAGAGGGCAATTACTACCCCCTGGTACTTGAAAATCAATGTGTTTACGTATATGTAGGTGTGGTTTTTGCTGTTTTTCGATACAATATGCATTGAGTATGGACCCGAGCTACAGTTTCGTGAACACATTGAACATTTTCGGAAGCATGCAAGTACCCGTGTTGATTCGATAAGGTCTAAGATTTTAAAATAGAGTTACAGGGTTTTCTTTAGAGCTCCCGTTTAGCTCCCGTGTAGTTGCTCCTAAATTTACAGTGTCGCTGTAAGAGCACTATCTGGAAAATTTTTGCGCAAAGATAACAAGAGCTTTAAAAACAAATATTCAGCAAAATACTTTTTATGAGTTATGAAGTTTGTGAAAGCAAAGTTAAAATGACAATATTATTTTTACTTGGAATTTTTTCAGTAAAACATTTTCGTTTAGCAGTTGAATATAATTCAAAAAACTTCTTGTGAAGATGGTTTTGATCATGTTTTCAGAAAACTTAAGTTTTGGTGCATACTTTGGACATTTTAGTTACAATATAATGCAATAAATGGATTTAGAAAGAACTGTGGCTGAATAAAGCGAAATTCATTATAAAGTCGCCTATTTTCTTCTATATAAAAGTTCTGTCAAGCAAAACAATGAACCAGTTACAAAATAAATAATTGTTCTCCACCTAAATAAGCAAAAAGACGAAGTGCAAATTTTTAAAGAAATATATTTGACTCAAGCGTTTTATAAAATACATATTCTATGTTACTATTAATTCAGAAATATATACAGAAAGATTAAACTGAACATTCTATAAACATTCGCACCATAAGTTTCAAAAAATGAATAACCCGGCAAAGATCGAGAAATTAGCTACAAAGGAGCTTTCGAAAAATGAAGAACGAAGAGGAAAATTTGTCGAAACTTAATTTGGCATTGCAGCAGTTCCTCACTATTTCTTCTAATTAGCTTCAAAGATTAATTACCTTTTTCTTTTTTTACTCTTTTACTTGTTACATACATATTTTTTTATCTTACTAAATAAATCTCCACAAAATACGTTTCGGATAATATTAAATAATACTAAAAATATGTGTAAGTTTAATTTTTTTTACATTAACAGTTTGCGATAAATTTTGCAGCAATCAGATAATGTTGTGCGTTAAAACGTTGTTGTTTACTAGTTACTTCTCTGCGCAAAGATACTTATTTCTTTCTTATGTATAGGGGAGGGTGGCCCAAAGCGGATAAGTTAACAAAGAACGTTCGAAAATTGTAGTTTTTACCTTTTTGTTTTAACAATTTTGGTTTTATTTCCTAGAAAGGACATTAAAAAAATAATTCACTGTGATTTTATGTTGTGACTTGACCGAAATAATGCACAGTTGAAGGGATAGATGAACTTTTAGCTCAAAATTTTTGTATCTCATCACTAAAATTGAAATAAACATGTAATGGATCATGTCATTTGGAGAAAAACATATGTGGTTTAGTATTGCAGAATATAGAATGTAAATACGTTTAAAAAATTCTACAAACATTTTTTATAAGTTGGAAATCGGTCTAATGAAAAACTCATATCATGTGGCATATTACACTCTAGCCCCGCTCTTTTCAATTAATTAATCGTGCTAACCATGGAAAAAAAATACGTTATTTACGTTATTAATTTATTTAAATATTACAAAAAGGTCTTCCTTTGAGATTAAAGAGTTATATAAGCCATATTAATAACACTACTGGTATGGTCATCTTTTTTCGTAATTAACATTTCAAATTGGGCTAAAATGTGGACATACGTCAAAGTTTTTAATTCTTGTCATCTTGCTAGCCACCAATGGCTATAATTTTTAATCTCGCCCAATTGCATTACAGAATGATTAACGATTGCTCAAATCCTCCGCCCTTGGTAAATGGAGTCCCAATTCGGACTCTGCATCAACCAGCTCTAAGCCTTAAAATTGTAACCACCTAAATCTCTTACCCTCATAAATCAGTAACATTACTCAGTTAGGGCAAATAAAAAAATAATAAAATATCGCTCTTAAAGAAAGCTGCTCTACCTCTTTACTTTGTCTGTCTACCTGCTATCAGGCACGTGCCACTGATATCCGGGTAACGTCACGCCCTCTTTTAAGCTCCGCCTAATTCCTAAAAAAATGTAGCTTTCTAATGGTTGATAGAAGAGAGTGATGCTGCCTCGGTGATTTTGCTTTTCATCATTCTACAGTTTACATAAGAGAAAAAGTTGTCTGTCATATGCAGGATGTTTCAAAACTTCAAATACGGAACATTCATCTCAATGATTCTGGGAGATCTTTCTGAGAATAAGGCTGAGAGTTATAAGTATTGTCTTTGCACTAGTTTTGAGCATTAAAAAGTAGTTCAACACAATCCTAGAAATGTGCAACTAAAGTAACATTGAGGGGTGAAAATATGCGAATATTAAAAATGTGTCATAAGTAATTTAGAATGAGTTCACTTTTACTAAAAAGAAAGAAAATCTCATTCTAAAATACTTTTGAAAGTTTTCAATGCTTTAAATATTCGTTTTATGCAACGATGTCAGATTTAGGATATTTTTGGGGCATCAGTTTTAGACCTGGTTTTGACCTAAACGGTAAAATCGTATATTAATGTGTGTTAATGGACCATAACAACACAGCGCATTAAGTAAGAAGTATGATGGTTTAAAATTTGAAGCAACCACCCTGTAAAAAAAAATAAGTAAATAAATTAAAAAAAATAATACAAATACAAAAGTGACGACCAGCAACAGGCTCTGGGCCCAGCTAGACTGGTCCTAGTCAATTTACAATCCCCAGTGAAGATCAATGGCCCTCTTAAACCTGTCTACTCCTTTGCTCATTACCACCTCTTCCGGTAAGCTGTTCCAAGGTTCCACTACCCTGCTAAAATAATAATTTTTCCAAATATCCATGTTAGTCTGAGATTTAAATAGCTTATAACAATGACCCATTGTCCTGTTTTCAGTGCTAAACTTTAGCCCCGTAACATCTTTCGTTTTAATAAATTTAAACAGCTGAATCATGTCCCCTCGGTCTCTTCTTTGCTCAAGACTTTACATTTTTAGCCTTCTAAGCCTGGAATCATAATCTAAGTGGGAAAGTCCACTTATTAGCCTTGTAGCCCGCCTTTGAACAATTATAATAATAATAAATAAATAAAAAACCTGCTCGTGTACTAGAAAATCTCCAGGAAAAGGTTTTATTGAACGTATAACTTACTCCTTAAGAAACGTTGACACCGTTACTTAAGAACACGCTGTATCATTATCACAAACCTTTTAGGAAGCCATTTTCTTTTTTTTTTAGATTGCATAAAAACACATTCATCAGGTTTTGTCAAAAGCTTTTGATTGGTTATTTTATTCACTGAACTATGAAAAGTATCTGTAAAATATTTGGTATTTTAAATTTCGACTCGTTGAAAAAGGCATGACTAAATTTAAACTGCAGCTGATTTTTAAGAACCATTCGTTTGAAAATGCTAGTTTCATTGATGCTGCTTCGAAACGCAATGATACCCTGTTCAACTTTTTCTGTAAATACCACTTTCATGATTGTGAATTAACACATATGTCAGTTTCTTTGAAACAATTGCAATTTCTCTTAAGTACCTTTAAATTTTAATTATTCTGTTTCATACTTAAATGTAACAGAATTTACAGAAATAATTCACCGTGATACACTGAAAAAAGGCTTTCCTTAAACTTTATAGCGTTCAGGTATTTGATTCTTTCCTTAGAAAACGGCACAGTTAAATTAATATATTTGTTTATCACTTCTCTATTTTGGCTGACGTTTTTCGGACTTTTATTTCAAATGCACTCCCAGTTATATGGCGTCTGGAACCGTAACTACAATAATTAAATATATTTATGACATTATTGTTTTTGAGTCTAACTATTTCAATGTGTAAAAATTACATAATTTGTTTAGTGATAAATTCAATACTGTTGAGTCTAACTGGTTCAATGCACAGATATTACATAATTTGTGTAGTGGTTAATTCGTTGTTGTGAAGTCTAACCGGTTTAATGCTAGTTAATTAGTTAGATGTCAAGTAACTAGTTAGTTGTCATGTAGTTTGTTTTGTATACGTGAAAAAATCACTTAGTTTTCCTAAGCAATTTAATGGAAACGTATTTCGAGCTATCCCACACAAACTGATTCTCTTTATCAAATGTCAAAATACCACATTAGATCTAACTGATGATTCAACCAAACCACAATATCTGTTCCCTAAGCCAGTAGTTCTCAACTTTGTTCAACCCGAGGTCCTCATCTTATATTAAAGTGATTCTCGCTAACCAGAACTCATATAAATTTTAAAACATCTATCCGTAATGTAAAATCCGGATAAAGAAAGAAAATTAAACGCCAATAACTGTTATTATCATTAACTAGAAAATCGCCAGTCAAGGTATGACAGGTGGAAATTGCTTCAACATTTGAATGAAGCAATTGCCTGTTTAGTGATATTTTACTACTCGAAATTTTAACCCTAACTCCAGTGCATTAACCCTAAAATCCAGTAGATAGCGTTCATTGTTGAACACTTTTTCGTTTCCTCACTCTCCTAAAATGACAGTCTTACCAGTAAAACAGTTATGATACCGGATCCGGTTCATCCTCGCCACAATAAAGCATTTCTCTGCACGTCAAAATTACCAAAAAATATTATCAAATCATCCTTCCGTAGAGCGAGTTTCATTGTTGATGACGTCAGGAGCGTTACTCGATCATTAACTATTATACATATGAGGATATGTTTCTTTATATTAAATACATCTGTTTATTAGAAACCAAGTTCTGAATATCTGGTTCCAAATCTTGAAATATTGTCATTAATCCTGTTTTTCGATTTGTAACATTTACCAAAACAACGGGCTTAACGGATCAGCTTCAAGGGTCGGATTTGGGCCGTGGACCATAGGTTGGGAACCACTGCTCTAAGCAAAACCGAAATTCATTCACCATCTTTTAAACACCACTTTATTAATTATTTATTTAACTCATTTATTTACCGCTCAAAGAAATAATCTTATTTCTACTCCCATGGATATTTGCATTTGATTGAGCTTTAATATTTGCGTAAAAATTTGAATTGATCTAGCAGTTTCAAGCTTTGGAACAACGATGAACAGTTAAAAAAGATGTAAAGGATTATAATAATTTAACATTTTATTTTCAGATAAACTCCAAAGCTTAATTTTCATTCTTAATTACCTCCAATTAGTTTTACATTTGTAGTCAAGAAATGAATATATTTAAGTTTTACTGGATTTCGCTCGTTTTATTTCCAGTTCATTACCATTTCAAAAGCAAATTTTGTATTGAAACAGATTATTCTGCACTCCAGTTCTACTTCTCTTAATATAGGTCATAACGAATTTGTTATTGATGTATACATTTACAACTTAAATTCTTCTGCTTAACATTCCCTTTATACTTAAGAACATTTGGGCAAGATGATATAGAAGATATGTCGCAACTGTGCGCTAGAAATTAATCCTTTTTTCAAAATTATTTTATAAGCATCTGATTCATTTAACGAAAATAAAAAAATAGCAACATAATGAACCTCGCTCACTAAATCAAATTGACTTCTTTCAGTTGAAACTTGCTTGGTAGGAGATTCACAGTTAAAAACTTTATAGGGCTACATATCATAATTTTGGACGTTAATCCTGTAATGAATGTTAGCCCTTGAATGAAACAGATGTCAAAAGTCTGGAATTTTTTCCAACATTCTGAGCTGACAATTTAAAACTGCATTGATAAATCTTTTAATTTATTTATTTTAAACTAATGATGTAAAATTAGTTTTCTGCATTGAACTTTTCCGAAGCAATCTATAATCTACGCGATATGTGTTGAATTCCTAAATTAGCATGTAATGCAAATCTCATTACTTTAAGTTTGAGCTAATCTAAACCCTTTAAATTATTTATCTTTTTTTTTTCAAACTAATGTTGCTACATAGCTCTTCTGCATTTTACTTTTCTGCAGTGTGCTACATAATACATTCGAATGAATCTTTGTAGGATTCTTTAAAAACATGTAATGCAAAACTCATGTCTGTAAGTTTTAGTTTAATTTAGTTTCGCTTCTGAAAAAATCGTAATTTCATTTTAGACCTAACTGTTAATCATAGCGTGTAAACCACCATATTTTTATTTTCAATCTAGTATTAACACATCACTAAAAAAAAAAAACAAGTTGTGGGTAATTGTCTCAATAATAACACTAATTAGGAACTCTAACGCACTATTTTCTTGAATTTAACAATGTTTACTTTATGCTTTTAACAAAACTTCCTACAAAAGGTTATTTTCTGCTGTACAAAGCGGATGTTAAATTAGTTACCTAAGTAATTATTTAAAGGTCAATCTGTTGCGAAAAATTCATTAAAAAAGTTAAGTTTTTCTTTCCCCTTTTGTGATGTTCTTGGGAAACATGTAAATGTAAAGAAATTAGTTTTTGATGTGATAAGAGTCATTATTTTCAAATTAAGACAAGATGTGGCGGTGATGTTTTTGGTTTTCTTGATTTTTTATGCGTGAACATAGGTTATGAGTGTGATGATAAGTGAGCATTCAGGAATTTCAGCCTTCCAAATGTGTTTGCTCGCTCAGTACAAATTACCTGAGTTTTATACATTAGTTCTTTTTTCTGGCAAAACGACTGAAAGTCACAATTTAGTGCGCTGTAGTTCTTTACCGCAACACCACCACACGATTATGTTTATATTTACTGATTGTACTGTTTTTGGTGACTATTACTTCATAGTTATTTTGGTTGGGGATTATTGCTTTCTTTAGATACACAGCCGCATAGTGTGGTTTTTTATCTCTTTTCACACGATTTTAACCTTTGCTATTGCTGTAAAAAAGGAACACCCCGAAATAAATTTAGGATAAACGGAAAATTTATTCTAAGAAAAGAATATGTCACATAAAATATTTTAGGGGTTTCCTTGCTTTTAAGTAAAAAAGGCCATCATATTTTTGCAGTGTACAAACATTGTTATTTTTTAATTGCATTTTGTTCAAAACAGCATTACAAGGGAAAAATAAATACGCATGAATATACCTGAAGATGTGTAAAGTAAAACTGAAAAGAAAAAATCTTGGATAACAAAAAAGATGCTACTCTTAACAAATGAAGTATTTTTTTAAGATACTGCGAAAGAAATCAGGAGAAAATTGAGGCCTAACGTTATTTATAGCACATAAGGTGATAAAGTACCTAGTTTTGATTCAGATATATTCAGCTTGGAATCAGACGTAGCACTACAAAGAAATTCTACGGATCACAGTCCTGCTGAAATGTGCCAAAAATGACAGGAATTTTTCATGACGTACTGACCGATGACAAAATAAAAAATGCGTTAATACCAGAGAAACTTGCAGTGACTAAATGTTATATTGGACTTGAAAGAAGCTATTTTATCTGTCAAGTAAGTTATCGTTTCAAATTTTCGTAAAAACAAAATGTAAATTTGTTTCATATGTGAGTCTAATAACCATGCAAATAGCAAAAAATTATGTAAATAGCTTTTGAAAGTTCAGTTAACTATCGATGGGGTTTCCTTCAGTCAAAAGTACTACTTTTAGTCATTGAAATGGATAGAATGAGCAAAAAAAATTACATGGACCCAGAAAATACTTTCATTTTCCCAACGGTTTTTTTTAAATAATTTTTTTAAATGTCCGATTTTTCAAACAAGGCGTGGTCTTTATGACGTCACAAATGATGCATTTTGGCGCATCTTTATGCAACGGTTCCACGGTATGATAATCAAACAGCGAATTAAAATTGCGCTCTACGCTTGCTATCAACCACATCGTTGCCAATACACGTAAGTAAAGATGCGAATTAAATATTTTCTTCTGTGAATGGCAACATTGAATGGTATTTCATCATTTGTTATGTCACACGACAGAAATGTAAACAATGAAAGCGCACCGATTAAGGTATTTTTTTTTTAATATTAAAAGAGGAAAAATAAAAAAAAAGTGGAAAATAAAATATAATACAAAAAAAAGTTCTACTCGATTATTAAAAATAATTTTCTTCAAATAAATGAGTAAATAAAATAATGAATGAAGAAATGAAAAGAAAGTTAAACAATAAACGAATAAAAATAATTACTTAGTATTTGAGAAGGAATAAATGAATGAACAAAATATGGAATTAATTAGAAAATTAGTATATGAAAGATAAAATAAGGGGATTATTAAATGAAAGCATGTAAATGAATGAATTAAAATGGGTCGTAGTGCTTAAATCAAGTACGGTAAGTGATTTGATGAATGATTGACTAATTTAACAAAATGAACTATTTCACTTTGCCCCATCTACGTTGTTCCGCATTCACTTGACTAATTTTACGTATTTCAAAGTATTTCAAATTCTTAAGTATTTCAAATACGAATAAGCTTAATGATAAAAGAATAAATACTGCACCGAATGTTAGTAGGTCCTAATTAATGTTTAAAATATTAATAACGAGAACTTTATTATTTTATTATAACAAAAATAATTTTTAAATTAAAACAAAATTTTACAATTAGAGAATCAATTTTTGAAAATTGCTTGCACATTATCATACTCTTTGATTTTCAGAGGCTACTTTTTCCTGTCTGTAATAGGCTACATGTGTCACTGTATAATTTAAATATTACCAGAGAAGTGGTGCTAAAAGCAGAGTAAACATTTCGCCATTTCACTTTGTCTCACGTTCCCCTACTTTTGTTAATGAAAAGAAAATCTGATGATAAAAAATTACGTTGCAAGACATATTTATAATTTTGTGGAATAAATAGACAGTAATAACTGTTGTCATCGAAATGTATCCACTATACATTTTTTTTCCTCTTTTTGCCTGCTCTTTGACTTAAGAAAGTTTACGAATTCTACGCAACAAAAGTACATTTGGGGTGCATCTGCTTCCTCCTGCATCTCGAATCAATTAATGCACTGAAGAGGAATACTCTCAACATCCGCATGACTTCACCGTTCCTCAATCATCACATTCATTCGCATCAATTCTCCCATGATTTAAAACATTTTGAATTTTGTCACCCATTAGTATTTCATAATGAATTCCTGTCATGTCTGTCACAATTAAGTTAGTCTGTGATCTGCAGAATTTTTTGTTTTTAAATGCTTCGTCCGGGACCCAGGTCAATAACTCTGAATCATCACAGGACTATCACCTTGTATGCTATCAATAATGTTAAGTGACAATTTGCTCCAGGTAATTTGCACAGTCTCTTTAAATTAATCGTTCATCTGTTAAGATGTTTATGGCAACTCTGATATGCACAATTTTCGAAAATTGATGACATTTCATTCTGAATCAATAATTGGCAGCTTTTAAGTAAAATATTTTCTGGATAAAAATGAAACAACGTTTGAAAGCACAGAAAAAATAAAAAGTTTATAAAAACGCAGACATGTTTCGGAGGCAATAGCCTCCTTCCGGTGCGAATGTACCTTCCTCAGTGCGAATGTTTGGTACATTTCGCACTGAGGAAGGAGGCTATTGCCTCCGAAACATGTCTGCGTTTTTATAAACTTTTTATTTTTTCTGTGCTTTTAAACGTTGTTTCATTTTTATCCAATTTACCTGCACAGAGCTATCGCTTTTCAAAATATTTTCTGGTTACATCGGTTTGTCAATTGAATGAATTTGGTCTGTTGGTTTCAGATTGTCGGTTCCAGCATCGACTCTAATTCTGGAACTTTTAGAACCTCCGACTCCGACTCTGCACGCACTAGCAGAGTTGTGTATTTTGAGGAAAATTGAGCGATTCCGACTACGACTCTTGGAACTTTTAGCCTTCGACTCCCGACTCTGACTCTTTTACCTCAAAATCAGTCCGATAATTCCGACTTCTCATCCCTGGTTGGCTGTATCAATGATACATTATTACGGGGAAGAAATTGATACTGCTATCAGTATTGCTGTCTTGATATTGCTGTTTACTTAATATTGCTGTCAGTAGGCTCTCAAGTTTCATCCGGATGTCTTCTTACATTATCAAGCAGGAGCTATAAAAGTTATCTGTAGAAAATTACTTTTCAAAATGCATTTAAACCTAAGGTGCAAGGACATCTAAAACGCCCGTTGAAAAGGGTCCTGCATCTCCGAGAATCTTTCTAATTTTAATAATTCGAAAACAATGTTTTGGCGTTGAAATTCGTGAAAGCTCTTCTTGAATTTTCCTAATTACTTTTGGTGGTAATAGGTTCCTTTTGCCGCATAGCAAACAAATAAGCAGTTATTCGATCATTTTGCTGTTTGAAACAAGCTGAACTTTTTTCACATCTCTTTGCGTCATATAACCATTTTTACAGATAATAATGTTTTATCATTAGATATTTGTGTTTCTTTTGCTCTTTTCTGATTCAAAAGGGGAGAAAAACAGGTTTATCGGACTGTTGACCGATAGTTACGGATTAACGTAAAATTACTCTCATTTCATTTGAACGTGTGTATTGAATTTGTCTTGTTGAAGATAACTGAACTTTAAAGCTGATTTAATGAAATAAAAAAACAAGCTTGCGGTGTCGGAGTAGGCGTCACTTTCAAGCAAATTTTAGGGTAATGGCGTCGGAGTCAGAGGCTTTGCAATTCTAAGACTCAAAGTAAGTCGTTTTCAATGTGAGTTATCCCTACTTAAAAGCAAGTAAAACAATTCATCCGCAATGAAACCAATGGTGTAAATAGGCAGGTGGATATGGGGGTCATAACCCCCTGTAGCTCAAAATTATATACACATTAGCATACATGCAAGGGTCAAAAATTGTGCTTTTCGGCCGTTATTTTTGAAAATCCTATATGACCCCCCCCCCCCCCTCCAATGAAAGATTTATCGCAACGACACTGATTGAAGCAGATAAGTAACTTAAAATTTTTAACTTTGTCGTAAATATACTGTCTCCTAAAAATAAAGAAATTTAAATTGCATGGAAATATATTTCAATATGATAGTAATTGCTTTTCCATTTTTTAAGGGTTTAGTGATGTTTTTTTTTTATTTATGTTTTAGTATGCATCGACATGGTTACATTTTAATAAATAATGGCACACTTCCGAATCCACTTCCACTGTCACTGCTTTTAACAACACATCGGTTGAATTTTTAATAAATCACAAGCAACAGCAAAGCCCCAATGAAAATAACGCTAATAAGAGTAATTGTAGGTCCCAGCTTTGGTAGCAAAAGCAGACGGAATGGGTTTCAGGGACCCGTCCAGAGCAATTTTCGGAAATCGAAGCGCAGTTTTTAGAGGCTCTTCAACGATGCCCTTCACATTTTTTTTTCAAAATGAAAATTTTTAAAAATGCGATTGTTAGCTACTTTGGCAACTTTAAAGAAAGGGATTGAGTTCAATGACTCTCCTCCGAGTACTCTTTCAAAATTGAATCTTCAAAATGCAATTTTAGACGGTATTAGACGATGTTAGAAGTGAGGGTGGGGGAAGGGGAGGGCTCTTTTTCAGTAGTTTTTCATAACTGAACTTCCAAAATAATTAGTGATGCTTAAGATTTTTACCCTTTCATTTGTTGAAATACAATAAACCATTTGTAAAAGTTTTGCTTTACTTCCGTTTTTACCTTCGAACATTTAACTACTAGTGTACTGGTGTGACTTTTCATTACAATTCTTTAAATTCCTATCTCTTTCTCTTTTATCTTTTCTGGAGACATATTTACGCGACCCATACATTCTTCTTAACTTTGCTGTGAGTTTTAACACAATATTTTCATTAAAAAGATGAGAAATGTCGGAGGCCTTTATCTAGCTATTCTATTTATTTATCTATTTATTTTTTAAACATGACTTGCCATTAGTTTTTACATCGTACTGAATACCTTTTTGTTCCTTAAAGATGTTTGAAAGGAGTTTACAGGAGCTTTAAATACTTTTAAAATAGTATGTCAACTTTTAAGAAAGTGATTAAATTTTGACTTTTTTTTATGCCAGGGGAGATAGATAGATAGCACGCTGATGTACAGTAATATTGTGCAACAAACTTAAAATGTAGAAGAAGAATTTTCCTGTTAATAGTTAAAAGAAAACTTGATTCAACCTGCATAGAAAACGTGTTTCATTAAAGTTCATGCCGAGAAATTACGTCGTATAAACGTTCTTACGTAATACAGTCAAAGTACTTTTACTATATCACAATACGTTAGTATATTTATAATACCTCACAGATCTAAGCATATAACATTACTGTGGTTTTAAAGCTGAAAAACCATCTCTGATGTCTGTTTTAGCGAAATGGACTGCCTTAAAACAAAATTTAAAAAAAACTGAACTGTCAAACGCCAATTTTAATATTTATTAGCTTCTTCTTTTGCAATTTTATGCTGTCGTGGGCGGGTGAAGGGCAGTAACTGCAAATTTTCCATTTTTTATGTTTTGCATCATGTTTTTGTAATCTATTGTACGTTAGCTTTACTGTTTTGGTTTCCGTTCAAAAAAAGGCACGAAAATAGCGTCTATTCCAACATTTCCCTATTGTTAGTATGGAACCCAAAACACGTTTATTTTCAAATTTCTCGAAAGTTCATTCCCGCCACTACAGTCGTTTACCTGCCCACGGCAGTATAGCTTCAAAAACGTTAGCTGAAGTATATATTACTCAAAACAGCTACGTCAAAGAACTTCAGTTCATATATGAGAGCATTTATGAATAGCAATTAGTCAACTTATTACAACTCTTTTCATAGCGTTTTACGTTCTATTGACGAACAGCATTTGACATTTTTTCTAAAAGCGTAGGATCAACAAACTATTCAAATATATTTAAATGCTATTAAGCCACTCCCTTAAGATTTCCCACAACTGCTCCATTTAACTTTCTGGGAAATTTCAACTCAAAAACTAAAAGAGACTTGACTGTCTTGAAATAGGCGAATACGCCAGATGAAAAGGAATGTGCGGTTTAGCCTGGTCGACTATTGTTGCCTAAGGCTCGTTACAGGTGAGTATTTGATGCAATCCTTACATAAACAGCCTTATTTCCTTATTTTGTGATTTTTATTCTATTCAAATGAATCAGGATAACGATGTTTCCAAGTCAAAGGGGATCTTAATTTGCGGTGTTATCAATCACCTGCCCTAGAAAAAGTAAAATACTGATCTTGCAGTTGATGCGCAAAATTTTTCAATAAGGGGCAGATGCATTCCTCTGAGAATTGAAAGTACGATTTTTCAAAACACTGAACTGTAAGAAAAACTTTTTCAATCTAATTTTGCTAAACTATTTAATGAATAGCTAAATCACAGTCAACATAGTTTAAAGTGAAAAAAAAAGTCTCTAAATTACTTTTAGAATTTTTTTTTTATTCTGGAGTTAGAAGTCTCTCTAAATTGCCATTAAGAAGTCTCATCCAAAACCTTTTTTTATTTTTTTTAAATGCGTCTGAAAAAATATTTGTTGGTTTTTATTTTCTCCATCATACCCAAAAAGGAGGGCCCATGAACATCCAACCCAAGAACGGCCTGAGTACGTACTAAACCCGGCTCATATCTGTTCCTTCCCTGTCACCCAAAGAAAGCTACGACAAATAACTGAGAATGCACATGCATACCTCTATGTGGACAACTGTATTGAAATTTCCAAAGTTGTCTAGACCACATTCAGTCTAATGTAGACCTTTATGGATGAGCCAACAACAATTACTTTGACATTAATTCCTTTTACCAAAAAAGTAAAAAAATAGAAATTAAAATATACGGTTAATATAATTATTATAAAGAGGATTTACAGTAAATCGGACGAGCACCTAATGCATGAGAATTTATGCAGAAACTCATCAGGCGAATGCCCTAAGAAATGTAACAGGGAGTACAAATAAAGCAATCTGCGTTGGTTTTTAGTACTAGTTATACTTTCTAGAGCAGCGCTTCTAAAACTTTATCATTCTCAACCCATTTTGTGACATTATTTTTCATTGCACCCCTCCCCCCCCCCCCCCCCATAAATAACAACTTAAACAAACATGCATGTTGAGATTTTTTTTTTACTAAAGCTGCAATATGATTTTAACTAAAAATCTGCATCAAAACCAAGGTTATTTTGTATTTAAAAATAAATGAAGGTTTTACAATGTTTGTTAAATAGTAAAATTTTAGTTCAATATGAGTTTGAACTCGTAAATGCTCATGTCACCTATTCAGATCTAATCTTCGGGTTGAGAACCGCTGTTCTAGACAATATGTAAATCTTCAGAAAACAACATTCAAGTCTTAAAAATAAGGATAATTTAGTGGGGTTATGAGGGCACAATGGTCCCTTTGATTTTGGAATTTAAGTTTTTTACATGTATAGGGGTACGGTTTTAATTTGTTTTCAAAATGAATTGCATTGAATTATAATATGATATGATATGTCTTTTGCTCCCCCCCCCCCTCTGTGACAGAAATTGAAGCGACTGGCCAGAAGGTGACAACTTGATTTTTACTGCTAAAATCGCATTTTGAACCTGAAAGTTGGAATACAACTTGAAAGTTTACTACTTTGGGAATAGCACCTGATTATGATAGTCAGTTTATTACATTGTAATGATATTTCCTTGATGTATCAGTTTTAGAAAATAAATTTAGATGTATTTAATCTTTACTAATAATAAAACTGATAGTCTGTGTTTCTGAATCGCTGGATGTCTGGATTTCTGTTACATGTATATCGTCTGCACCGTTCAGCCGATTTTCATGATATTTGACACAGAAATAGCTCGTAGCATAGAAGGAAGCACCTAGAAGCGATTTTTGAAAACTCGATTTTGTTCCTTTTCTATTCCAATTTTAAACCCATTTTACCGAGCGAATTACCATAACATGGACGAGTAAATTACCATAACATGGACAAGCAAATTACCATACCATGGACGAGCAAATTACCATATCATGGAAGAGCAAATTACCATATCATGGACGAGCAAATTAACATAGCATAATCACAAGAAATTCTTCATCCAGTATTCGTAAATATACAGGCGAACCAAATGACCTTTTAATTTTCTACTACGGGCAAAGGCGTGCGGGTACCGCTAGTTAATAATAATTTGAGTAAAACTTGAAACTTTGTGAAAATAAATTTCTACGTGTATCTATGTGTAAAAAGATTTTGAAAAACTATTTAGTTTTTAAGTTGAAATAACTTTTTTTTTCTTCTAGAGCGCGTTATATACATTTTCGGACAATGATAAATTCCACTGTTTCTGTTATTCTTAGTTAACTTCCGAATTTGATGCAATGTTTACATTTCCAAAACACTTCCTCCTCAGCTCAGAATTAAAAAACCTTTCAAATCACCGAAATACCTTTTTGCAAGTTCAACATTTCTTCCACCAAGTTCAAACACCTCTTAAATCAACAATAAAAAGTATACTATAATGGATTTTTCCAAATTTGAGAAAACCTTTTTAATCTCAGCCATCACCGCTCTGGGAAGTTTAATCACAATTCATTCCAATTTTTTTTTTTCATTCCTTTTCTCTAATGTCAATGCTTCTGCGGTGGCCAGTGGCAGTTCCTTAGCTGGCTGATAGGGTTGTTGAACTCTATATCATTCCACAGCTCTCTGGTGCATCTAGAGCAGTTGCACGTGCAAACAGCTGACAGACAACTCTGAAAGCAATCACCTTAGGCCGGCTTTAAAGGAATAATTAGGAATATATGCTTTTTGAAATATTATTATAACACAGACGGAGATAGCATCAGTTGCATATTTTGTCGTGTTTTTAAAAATGTGCTGATGTCGTATTGTGTGTCTTATGCTGTTTTTCTTTTCCCTGCTGAAATCTGAGTTGAATCATGAGAGGACTTGAAATCTTTTTCTACTTTCATGAAACTCGTCTTGGGTTTAAAGTAGATATAAAGCATAATACTTATTCCAGTTGGGAAGCATTTAAAGAAAAGTATTTTAGCTTGTAAGGAAATTCCATTGACAAAAGAGAGATTAGTGCTCTGATTATATGCTAAACGAACTTTTATTTGAAGTATGTTAAGCAAGAAAAATAACCCGGAGCGGAAATTTGTGTTACTTTATCAAATTAAAACTTTTTGCTTGCGTAACGTACTTATAGTTGTTTTTTTACAGGCATTACATATGGATACATATTTAAATTTAGAATCTTGTAAGTAAAAAGAAATTTTTATTAGGTTAAGCGTTGAAGATGCAGGATCCTTTTTTTTTTTTTGAAAAACTTTTGTTGTTCCTTCATGATATTCTAGATTTTTCGGTCACCTTTCTCGCAAAAAAAAAAAAAAATAAATAAATAAATGAAATAAAAGAAAATACATTAATTGTTTAATCAAATGATAAAAAAGCATACTTTTGAAAGCATACTATCATTAAAATTATGAAAATATTAATTTCATTTTTATGAAAACACAACTTTGAGGAGAACAAGTTTGAGACGTACAAATGTGGATCTCCCGGATTGTTTCTAAAGATATTTTCGAAAACCTCGTCAAAACATACCCATTTTATGATTTTATTGACTTTGTTTAGCATTAAACACTTTGAAGTGAAAATAGTATTTTCGGTTAAATTTTTAACCTACTTTATAAATAATAATCATAATTTCGGACACACTTTCAAAAAAAGAAAATTAGATGTAGACCATGTGTTGAAAGAATATTTCATTTTGATAATATTTTTCATCAGGTCTGCATACTAATGTTTGCACGGAAAACTATTTTTCCCGTGATTTTTTAAAACAGATATTATGAGAAATAAATATTTTACGGCAAAAAATCGATAAAAAAAATCGTTTTTTTCAACTTTAATATAATCTACTCTTTTCGTCCTTACTCTTCTTCCTCCCCTTTTCCGTAATATTTAGTGCTAACATCTGCAATAAAAAATTGATTTATCCTAGAATACTAAAACCAATATCATTAAAAATAAATTTTTTACAGCAAAAATAAAAGGAAAATCCATTTTATGTTCTTTTATTTGCCTTTAGTCTTTTCCCTACCTTATTCTGTTTCGTTTATAGCTCTATATTTTGCGACATTAAGACGTCCGTCGATTTTTGAGGAGGTTTGCACATTATTTCCGAATTGGAAAGATGTTTTTCCTTCACTTTCTGCATGTATTTCAAATTTAAAGAAGGAAAATAAAGTTCAATAAAGTTCAAAATGAAACACAGAGAGTATATATATATATATATATATATATATATATATATATATATATATATATATATATATATATATATATATATATATATATATATATATATATATATATATATATATATATATATATATATATATATATATATATATATATATATATATATATATACTAGCTCTGACCCAGCCACGCGTTGCTGTGGCAAAAAGTTTTGATTAAAATAAACTTTTACTCATTATTTTGATAGAATCAAAAAATATTTTTAATAGAGCTTAAATTAGTACAGCCAAAACTTAAAACATATGAGATTGATAATGGTCGTGATTCAATGTAAAAACGATTCATAAATGTTGCTGGAAAATTATGGCAGCTGATGTGGCCAATTTCTGCCAGTAACATGTCATGCCAAAACCCGGAAAGTTTTCCGATAAAAGTTAATAACCTTCCTGAAATTATCTCGGAAGCCACTTGAAAAATTTGAAGATCTTCCCGTTTGAAGCCAGTCGTGTTTCTGGAACTTTAGTGTAAACTTAGGAAGGGATAAAAAAAAAAGCTTCGCACCTTTCTGATTTATTAAGGAACTTCTACAATCAGTAATACAAACATAGCCAAAGCTTAGCCAGAACTGCAAGCAAGTATCGAAAATTTTTACTCAGTAACGTTTCAGATTTTTTTTTTTTTTTTTTTTTACAGTGCAGGCTGAAGAAAGTACTTATTGAAGTCAGTAAGTACTAACTAAATTTTCTATAGAAAAGCACTATACTTACGCTTAGTAAATTTTGTAAATACGACTTTGGCCAAAAAAAAAAGCAAAAATAACTTGAAAGTGATAGTAAATATCGAAACTGATTGTAAAATACCCGAATGTAGAAACTAAGCGTAAACCACCATACACTTTTAGAATCTACACTACATTTTATTCACCTCTGCTTTCTCAATAGTTTGTAATCAATAACTTCTTTACAAAATACACTAACTAAATTAAAAACATATAAAAGTTAAATTTTTTCAATTAAGTAGATAACATTTACTTCGAACTATTGTTTCTATTATTTGAAAACTGAAAACTGTCTAATCACTAAGTTGTGCACAATGTTCTTGCTTAACCAGTCTTTTGCTAATACGAAAAGTATGATAACTTTCCATTTGTGAGTAGGCGATATATGGTTGTCCATAAGAGAAATATTTATGTTTCAAGTCCAAACCGAAAGAAGACATTGTTTGTTTTTGAGATCTATTTATGGTCTTTGCAAAAGCTAAACGAATCAAAAATTGAAGCCTTTCAAATGTGTTTGAAAATTATGACGCAATTAATGGATTACGTGGCAACACAAACATTTCTCCTTTAAACTTTCCCGTCAAAATTGTTGACTTTTGATGAAGAAATGTGTACCGTTGCGTAATTTAGGTGGGTTTAAATCGCGAAAAAGATTAAATTGTTGAGCCAATTTTCAACCGGAAATCGTGTAGTCGCATTCCTGGTGTATCCAGGGAATTAAAAAATTCAGTTGGAATGTTTACTGCTTTGTTTTCATCGACAACTGTATAGGCTTGTTCAGCATCAATGGGGAGCTTTTTTTTCCAGCCGTCAGTAATGGCTTATTATTCGCAATAATTTTAGCTAAGACAGCGTCATTGCTCTGTTGTTATACGTTGCAAAGCAGTGTTAACTAAGTCGGTGGCCCAACTATCAAGTGACGGCATATCATAACTAAGAGGCAAATTTGAAATTGAAACGCAAAAACCTTCAGTTAAAACTAAAGCTTCATATTCATCTCTGGTGTAAAATCTGGGTTTGGACATTTGTGTGTTTGTTAAACTTTATGAAATACGTCTTCAAACGCGAAAGTTATATAGTTTCTCCTTAAAAAATGATGATTGTGTTGGATAGTATGTCGTCAAAATTGTTTTAAACAGTTGACGAATACTGTTTCTCCTTATGTCAAACCTGCATTAGAAAGTGTCAACTCCCAATGACTTTGTGCGACCAATAAACACAATTTGCGACATGCATCGGGATATGTATTTGACAATCCACAATTGACGATCCACAAATATTCCTGTCTGTTCGGGACATTCTACAAAACCAGCGCGATTACAGATGTAATTATGATTTTAAAAAAAAAATTTAATTTTATCTGGGAATAGACTCTCAATTAGTTTACTTTTTGTCTCAACGGCAATGTAGAATTTGTCTGTCTATTTGTTGTACTGTATATTTAGATACAGTTCAATTTCACCGTTTCCAATACCCAGCAATTGCTTAAAAAATACTTGTTTGATTAGATTATTTTGCGTTTATACTCGCATGTTCATGGTCAATCGCATTATCTCGACATTACTCTATAAAAACGATTAATTTAAACATGCGTTGATTACATCGGAATAACTGGTAATGTCTGCCGGAAGTCCCCAGACAGTATTCAGACAATTTCGCCTAAAAGTTTATCGTTGCCGTTCAAATCTTGCACAATCCTATGATTTGCTTCGAATGAATGCTTTTACTCATGAGCCATAGTACACTTATCCCAAATTTTAATTTCACTCTCTTGCAACACTATAGCTATTCCACGTTTTTTTCCCCTTTAAGGTTACACATTGCGTTTTGTTTGTTATGAATATCTAATAGACAACTTTAAAGCTGAATGTGCTGTTCGTCTACCATCTAAAAAAAGTAGCAGCAATGCCTGACGATGCAATTGTCACTGCAATTTTCTTTTGCGAACGTATCTTTGCAAGAATTAATGATATTAAAAATCTCTTGGGGAACAAAATAAAGAAAATAATTGTTTTCCGCTTAAATTCATTAACCTTCCTGAAATTAACCTTGAATGTTTTTGAAGAATTCAGTAGTCTTCTTGGTTAAAGGCAGTTATGATTCTGCCACCTTCAGAGCAGCCTAACGCAGGTTTAGTATAATAGCCTGGAACCTTCCTGCTTTTCTAAGAAAACTCTCAAAGCATTAATGCACGCATTGCCAACGCGAAGACAGACTCTCAAGCAGGTATCTGGAATGTAACTCCTCTGCAATTCTTGCAAAGCTTCGTGATCCAGATATCTTTTCGTACTCATTGGGTGTTGAGTCAATCTGGGCGAACCGTAATCGCTCTGAAACCGATACACCTATTAAATACGTTTAGTTAATCTTGATACTGGTGGAGAAAAATATTTTTCACAACGGTGTGAAATCTGCAATTTGTATCAATTCAAGAAAACGTTTTGAAAAATATAGTTGCTTTTCTCAGGAAGGGAATAATAACCTGTAATATCCCGAAACGTTATATGGAAATTCTAAGCAACGTTTCTAAATTTTTTGTTATGGTGTTTTTAGCAGTAAGTCATACGACGTTAGAGTTATAGCGATTAATTAACTTACACCGCCATCTATTAAGAATTTTTAGAACTAAACAATTAATTCACACTATTATTGCATAATTAATATGAAATTTGCAATAAAAAATTATAAAAACTATCCTATCTTTTAAATTGGACCAAATGACACATAGATATGAAATTTGAGAAAAATCGGTTGAGTAGTTTCGTAGTTTACCCCGAACAAACATCGTGACACGAGATTTTTATATATATAGATATATATATATATATATATATATATATATATATATATATATATATATATATATATATATATATATATATATATATATATATATATATATATAACAGTTGTTGACCGGGTATTATGCATATTGAGTTTGACAAAATCATTTTCTTCATTTCAAAAGTAACAGCAGTTTTAAAAAAACTGGCTATATAGCGTCTCTTTACTTTTTTCAAAAAAATTAAAATATAAACGACGTTTTTCCGAGTGTCCAAACTAAACCTAAGCTCTCGTGTAGTGAGGAGCATATCCTTTTACATAAATATAAATGTCATAAGCCGAACATATTAATGAGAAACTTGCGCAAAAGCATTTTCTTCAAATCGTTTTTTTAAATATTGAAAATGTTTTTCGATTAGTTCATCGTTTTTTATGTCATCCACTTTGACGCAAAAGCAGTTCTGATTAACAACAAATCTAATGCTATTAGAGGAAAAAATTACGATTACGGAGTTGGAGGGTAAATAACCGACTCCGGCTCAAAAAATTTTAGAACCTTCGATTCCGAATCCGACTCTGACTCTAATTCCTCAAGCACTGGCAGGGTTGTGGACTTAGAGGGAAAATTACCAACTTCGAATCCAAATCTTGAAACTTTAAACCTTCGACTTCCGACTTCGACTCCTTTACTTCAAAATCAGTCGGACTCCAACTCTGATTCCTCTACTCTGGAAAATTAAAACCTCCATTTTAATGGAAGAGAGGTATCATTAGGGTAAATAAGTAGAAATAGCGATTTTAATATAAGAGATGGTTTGAAAATTTCTTCCGAAAGAAACTTGTAGTTAGGATTTTTTTTTCAGTAAAATGTTTTCTTTAAAAAAACTTTTTCACGGATTAGCTTTGTCTTGTCAGACAGTGCCATTGTTTTTACAAAGTAATCGTTCAGGCATAACCATCTGGTATTGAATTATTGACGTCCCACGAAGATTGGTAAACATATTTAGAAAACAAGATTCTAGTAACTTAATTTAGCCTGTGAACACATAAACTGGAGCAAAGCATTGCAAAACAAAATGCGGTTCGGATCCTTAACCGATACACTAGTCATAAAAATGGTAGGGTTGGTTGGGGAAAGTGGGACCCTTTTTAGAGCATTTCGTTTCTGAAACCTTATGCAAAAGTTTTGAAACAAAAACAAAAAAAAACTTATTGTCTAATTTTCTCTTGAACATTATTAATAAACAAAATTTCATCATTATTTTCTAAAATAATGCTTTACATATTTTTTACAATTATATTTTTTAAAAAACCAGATGGGTATCCCATTTGCTCCATAGTAAGGGGTAAGTGGCTCACCCCCTTTTACTTAAATTTAAATTAAGCATAATTTAAAAAAAAGGGGGTAAGGACGTTTTACTTGGTAAAGTAGGTTTTTTTTTTTTCTAAACTCAGCTATTTACGAGATATTTACTGTCTTTTAAATCCACACGTCGGAAAATTTTAAAACAAAAAACAAAACAATTACATCTGTAAAACTTATTGTAAGCCTATAGGTTCATAAAGGTGTGTTGAATAAACGTAATACAGTTGATTAAGATCAAGTTTGGTAAATTAGCCAAAATTATAATCCTCAATAATAATCCCAAATCATCGGAAACAGGCCAATAAAAAGCGACACTAGTTCTATTCGTTCTTGAAGATTCAGCAGGATTTCTTTTAAATTGTGTCATCAACTTCCAACATTAAACCTCAATAATACTTTAATGGTTCCTTTGATGTAAGTGTAACAAATGCATAGTCACCAGCTTTAGTAGTTTTGTAGCTGAACTATTAATTCCTACTAGATCATCATAGCTGTCATGTATTTCACTAATACACGTATTTCATCGGAGTTGCATTTGAATTTAAAATCCTCACTATTATGGGGGACTTACTTACCCCTTATAGCGAAAATTTATGGAGTGCATGGGACCCCCTCCTCTTAAACACTTATTAATAATATTTTATACAAAAATTCTTGTTGCGATAGGCACTCTAAGTTAAACTATACACGAAAGTTTAATGATCATAAAAAAAAAAAAATAAAAACTAACCTGGAAACACTTCTTTGAAAAATGTTCCTTGAACTGGCAAAAAAAATCAGATTTTTTTTTTCTAAGTTTTATGAGCTAGAAAAAAATTATCCGAAATTCAAAAACATGCAATATCAATCACTGTGATGAAATACGACGTGGTAAAAAAGTATGAAAAACGTATCTATGTTTCAGTTTTAGGGTGATGACCCACTTACCCCAGTGACCTTCTTCCCCCAACTAACCCTATTTTATATTTTTATAATTCCATCGAGAAGTAAATAAATGCATTTTCTAAGCAATGCCAACGCTTCTTCTGATCTGCAAGCAGTTATTTAGACTCGCTATTAGAAAATATATAAAATTTTGCTTAAAATCTAAATTTCTCAAAAAAAAAAAAAAAAAGATTGAAAGAAAGCACGTCAATCTACGAACTAATTTTCTAAGGACTATGAATCTAATGCCATACTTGAAAGAGCATGAATTGTGTTGGATGATCGAATTACCTTGGTTCCTTGTACATTACATACAATTTGGTGAACCTGATGCCTTTTCCACTATACTTTATGTTGATAGTTATTAAAATCCTAGAATTAAGAAATATTATACAATTTAGTATGTTATCAGCGTTTTCAGGCACAGTAAAAAAAAAAAGTTTAAAAAAATAGTTCTAATGTGATAGTGTGTACAAATGATATCATTTTTTGACTATCATTACTCGAGTACAAAACTTCATTTACAATCTAAAAGGAAGTGAAAAGTCTCTTTTTCTAAATACACAGTACAGATGTCGAAAATTGATAAATTTCTCGTTTTGAAAACAAAAAAAAAAAATCTAAATGGTCATCTTAATCATTACGCACGATTTTTCTCTACAACAGAGGTCTGATACATTCGAACCAGTGTGGTTCGAGGTTAAAATAGTGCAATAGCTTTAACATTTAATTGAATTTAGTCTTTCACAATGAAAATATTCGGAAGAAAAATACACAACGGTTGTTTACACAAAAACCCATTAGTATTATTTTTGTTTTTATTTTTTTAATTTCACTATTTTCGGAAAAGCATTCATCCGAAACATTCATTAGCTCTCTGGGAGGTCTCAAAATCTGTTTTTTTTTTTTTTTTTTTTTTTTTTTGCTACTTTTATCAGGCTGGTCTTATCTCAGTGAGCTGTGGTTTTGTAATATATACTGCATTTGATAGCAAAATGTGTGGCAGAGAGAGAGAGTAATACTGCAATTGTGAAAAAGGAGCGTTTTTTTGCTCATCAGTGACACCGGCAGTGAGCTACAGTTAATGGGGTTGATTCCTTCAATCAAAAGTAGTACTTCTAGTCACCGAAATTGATAGAATAAGCAAAAAAAAAATAATAATAAAAACATGGACCCAGAAAATTCTTTAATTTTCCCAACAGTTATTTTTTAATTAAATTTTTTAAAACGTCCGATTTTGCAAACAAGGCTTGGTCTTAATGACGTCACAAATGATGCTCGTTGGCGCATTTTGTACCGCTTTTCCACTTTATGATAATCAAGAAGCGAATTAAAATTGCGCTCTACACTTGTTATCAACCATATCGTTGCCAATACACGTGAGTAAAGATGCGAAATAAATATTTTTCTCCGTGAATGGCAATACAGAACGGCATTTCATCATTTGTGACGTCATCGGCAAGAAATGTAAACAATGAAATCGCAACGATTTAAGTATTTTTTTTTTAAATATTAAACTTAAACAAATTATTTAAAAATGGTTAGATCCTATGTTTTTAAGCATGTTCTTTCAGAAAAGAATACTTTTAAAATTTTGGAAGCGACCCCATTACAATGGCGGTGCGAAATGGTTAATTCTTAACAAAGGGCGATTCTCGAAAAAATGTCTCGCGCGTAACGCTGAGTTTTTAAATTTTTCCAGCTTATCAAAGCCTTCAAAAAAAAAAAAAAAAAGGGCTGTTGGGGAATAATACATGCTTTAATATACTATCAAAGCAAAACAGTTTATCCCATATTTAATTAATGGTTACTTGAATAAAATAAAAAAACTTAGTGTTACGCGCGGGACATTCTTTCGAGAATCGCCCCAAAAACATTTCAGAAGTGATTTTTGAAAAACTTATCTACCAAAACATATAATATATGTTAAAAATTACTTCGAACATATGAGTGTTTAAAGTTCAATATGCTTTTGAGGAAAGAAAAAAGGTTTCCAATTTAATTATACAATTTAGAAAAAAAAATAGAAAAGAAGTGATTTTTGTGTCTATCGTTTTACAACGCCCATTCTATTTTGCACGAAATTCTAGTCAGAAGTGCTTTTATCCCCTGTTTTCCAAATTTTTTTTCTGGCGATATTTAATTTTACCTGTGTAAGTGGATTCAGGTGAAAGGAGTTTCAGTAAATTAAAAGTTCTTAAAAAGTAGTTTAGAAATTATATAGCACAATTAAGCCTCTAACGGATCAGTCATCATCAGAATTCAATCCAAAATCACTGAAAAAATGGATTTCACCGAAAATTCTAACAAATTTGCTTCTCAGAAATCCAGAAAAGTTTCTTTATGGATAACTGTTAGGTATTCTTTGTAGAAGGACATATTTATATCCCTTTTGTTTCATGAGATTTATGCCTTATTTCTTTTTTGCATTAGATTATATTTTCTTAATAAATACTGTTGTTTTGCACTTCTTATAAAATATCCATTTGAAATTAAAAGATAATATTTTCATTTGTTTATTATTTTGTTGAAGTATTTTGCTATCTTATAATCTGTTAATTGGCTGAGTTTTACCCTACAAATTTTATTTGCATTTTAATTAGGGTTTTAATTTTTACCCATATACAAGGAATTTTTTTTAATTAACGTTAGGTATGAGTCGAAATATGAATAATTCTCCAGAGGGGCGGCTCATTACGTCAGTGCTCGCGAGCGGTCCGATCCCTAAGGATCGACTCAATCTCTCCCCCCCCCCCCTCCACACACCCTCCACTTTTGCGTTTCTGAATTTCTTCACAATGTATGATAATATCTTTTTAGATCACTTTATCAAGGAAAAGAAACTGTCGGCTCTTAACTGTTTTACGAACTTATAAAGCAACATCTAAGAAATTTAAAAGCAACTCGGCTTACGATTTTAGGACACAATTCCAGAGATATTTCTCATTTAAATGAGTTTTCGCTTTGAGCATTAATATTTTCCAGATTATGTTTAATGTTATGGAAATCATCATTATAATAATGAAGCATTTTGCACGTTTAGAAATGAACCGCTCATTCATGTTCGTGAATTCTTTCATCGTGAGACTAATTTCGTTTTTTGCGACAGTTATTTTCTCACTGGTTCGGAAACTCATGCTCAAATCTCACAAAGTTTTCACCAATGTTGAGAGAAATTTACTCAAAGCAGTTTTCACGAAGCTATTACACCAAATACGACGACAATTTCATGAGATTTGAACGTGCATTTGAGGTTGAATTTGCCCAGCGAAGGTTGAAAGTAAAATCAAAAATAATGCATGGTTAATGATAGTGATGGAAAAAATCTTAATCCGTTACATCCGTTTAAACCTCTAATGCGATGATCCTAAATGTTAATGTCAATAGAGGCATTTTGGGGACTGTACAAAAGCAGTAACTATTCTCATGGACATTTCATTCAACTGTTATCTCATAACCTGGTTCCTTATTTACCCTTTTGTGATCAATCCTTGTTGTTGGATCCATGGCAATGGACAAGGCAGCACGTTCTCTGCACTAACGGATGTGTCCCAGCTTCTGAACAAATAAATGGTGGTTTTGTTAATTAAACGCACGAGTGAGAATAGATCCTGTCTAAAAATTAGTGCTCAGAAAAAATAGTCGTGGTTTTTATGGAGTGTAATTGTTTTGCTCATAACGAATTGGGGAAGAAAGTTACGCATCATAAAAGAAATTAAATGAAAGTATTTCGACATAGGATGTAATTGGGCAGAAAATAAAAGCGTTGATAGTGTTCACAAATCAGAAATAATAATGTCTGCAATTCATTTGTATGCGTAATTGCATTTATTACAGTAATCCAAGTAGTATCATCACAGATTTTCATTTCTTGTTGCTACTACGTATATTGCGACTACTATTCCCATAACACAACGGTTCTCAACTCTTCAATACTCGCGTTCTAGTTTTCAATAACAGTTTTCATTTGGTTATTTTCCACGGCCTCCCTCCCCCTTCATGAATAAACAACTTTAATATTAATTTATTTTCAGAATGCTACACTTAATTGAAACTCAGCAATCAAAATATAACTGCTCATTTTTTATTCAAAGTAATAGATTTTCTATGCTTTCATCAAATGATGGTCAGGAGTGTACCCCCTTCCCACCCCACCCACCAAAGACTATTGCCCAAGCTCTCAAATGGTTCTGAGCACCCTCCAGAACGAGATTCACTCAAGGTTATTTCAAACACCCTCTCAAATCATGAATCAATTCCCGAATTTCTCTCAAGAATGAACAATCGAAATTCGTCTTCTTAGATTTGTTGAACAATATTATGCAGAAAAAATATTTAAATTTAGAAAAAAGTTGAAAAAATACAAAAAAAAAAAAAAAAAAAAAAAAATCTTCAAAACATTTTAACAATCAAACTGAGTCATCATCTTCTTTTTTTTTTTTTTTTTTTCATCATAATAACTGCCGTTAATTGCGGTGTATCAAAAGCTCCGAGTTTCTTAACTTAGAACTATGTTAAATGAAACATTGTACTAAAATCCCCAGCGCTGTAAAAATGATTAATGCTTTTTCGAGATAAATTTGACTCTACTTCTAAATCAATAAATAATATTAATGGTTGAAAATTGTAGACAATTCAAAATCGCGTGCATGGCATCTTAAATAGTTCAGTTTCTATTGATTTATTCAAATTATTGATACTAACATGCCGATTATTCTTTTTGATATGTTCAAACGAGCTTTCTGATTAATTGTGATACTTACAACAACTAATACTACTAAGTTTTTAACAAAACACAGCTTTATGAAATCACGTTTCAGCTGTAACGGATGATACTTCATTCCTATTTCGTTTTTTGAGCTATGATAAGTATGATAATTATAGGCTAAACGTGTACTTTAAGCACGTGCATATATCAGAAGTTAATATTTTGAAGAAGATGTCAAATACATGTGACCTGTATTTTCTTATATTTGCAACTCGAAAATGAAGAACTGTGAGCATCTGAAGAACCAGTGAAAAGTACCTAAAAAAATTCGAACGCGAAATAGCAAAGGGGCCATTTATTAATTACGTAAGGGTCCCGAGGAGGAGGGGGGGTTGGAAAAATCTCTACATACTCTACTACTTACTTGGGGGAGGGGGGTTCAAACGCATTCTTACGTAATATTTTCCAAGTCGATATTTTACATTTGAAATCGCGTGGTCAAGTGGTTTGACAGGGATTATATTTTATTTGCGTTTAGAAGGTAAAAACGTATTAGGGTAAGCTGTTTTTTATTTGTTTTACGAAGACTGAATTGCGTAAAATATAATAAAATAATCGCACTATTTTTTTGCATGTTTTATATCATATCATATACAAGAGGGTAAAAACGTATTAGGAGGAGCTGTTTTTTATTTCTTTTACAAAGAATAAATTGCGTAACGTATAATAAAAGAACCGCACTATGTATGGCATGTTTTATATCGTATCATACACAAAAAATGTCGAAAAAACATTCAGTCCAGATTCCAACTTTTTAGTAAATATTTCTTTGCACAAAAAAGTTTAATTTAATAAAAGTGAATTTAATTTCGATTCCAGTTATGTAAGATTCGTTATTTTATTATTTTGAAAAACGAGATGGCATCTTACGTAAGAATAGGGGAGAGGGGTTTGAAAAATGTTACATATTCTTACATGGGAGGAGGGGGGTCAAAACATCCTTACGTAATTAATGAATGGCCCCAAATCAGATACACTTTGTAGATTCTAAGATACGCGCAAAGCCTACAAGCTAAAAAACATGCTTTTTTCCCCTAAACATATTTCATTTTAAACATGTACTTATTCCGATATATATGAACCACGAACAACAGGAACGCACGAATTAACTTAATGTTTATAAAAAGAGCTAGTTATGATAATCTTTTGGTTGTCATTAATTATTTTCCTCTGTAGTTCTTTGTGGGGCATTAACGCTTTCATGATCACTCGCGTCATTTCCATGACGGGATCTTCCATGACGAAACAAATCGGAAAGATCTTTTCTCACTGTCAAGAAATGACTCAAAATTTTCAGTGAAAAAGCTTCTGATTGTGAGTCATCAATGTCAATATTCTCTTTGGTTTTGTTCTCCTTCGTTACTTCTAAAAACTCTTCTTCCAGTGAGCTCTGAGTTGTGTGAGTTTAATAACTTTACTTCTGGAAAGAGCTCTGGAAAAAATGGCAAAGAATGTTTCCAGTGGCCCAAGATCGCTTATTAACGCTTCAAAATGCAATTTATTACGTTTTATTTGCAATCTTAGAAGTTCGTATTTTGAAAAAATGGACAATTTTGTCTATCTGCAAAGTCTCATCCGCGTAAAATCAAAACTCGTCCGCAGAAAATAAAATAAAAGTGTCAAATCTTGAACCGTGTATAATCAAATCCACGTAATACAAACCCGCGTTAAAGGAAGGTCTACTGTACCGTTTTTTTAAACACAACAAACTTAAATATTCTGTATTTCAGAAATTATGGTCACTAAAGGGTTTAATGTTTTTTTCTTCAGTGATTGATGTATAATCAGAAAAGCAACGTTATTATCCCTTAAAATCCAAACAAGTGATATGACTTATACAAAGCAGAAAATGACTTGAGTAACTTAAAAATTAATGCAGTGGTATAATCATTAAAAAATAACAAATTCTAAATCTTTTTTTCCTCTTATTATATTTTTAAATTCTATTTTAAAATTAATAAGATATGAATTCCACTTTATTTTACAGCTCAACTATTAATTTCGCGTTCTGTCAGTTTCAGCACGCAAAATTATCAATAGAAATTCAATTATTTTTTCTCCTAACACTTAGCAGATGGGTCAAATCTCTGCTGTGACTTACTCGGTTTACGGGAATGCTTTTGGATAATTAACTAAACTTGGATTTCTTGGATTTATGGTTTCGAAAGCTTTGCAGTTTTATAAAATCCGCGCCACCACTTTTAAAGTTTTACAAAATTATTTATTAACATGTCTACCGCAGGAGAGATAACACCATAAATAATGTTGCTAAGAAAGATAGAGCAATGTACTAAAAATGAAAAAACTTTTGCGACGTACAAAAAATTTGAGCGAAAACGTAAATCTATTGAACCGGTTCTGGAAAGCCAACAGTGGAAAAATATAACAATTTTACATGACCCACCTGTTAAAGAGTGAGTAGTGAGGTTATTCGATTATGCAAATAATGTACATTTGACGCGATACGATCGTTCATGACTCCAGATTTTGAGTGACATTACATTTTCATTTTTAATCATAATGGTTCATAACATAAAAATTTTAAAATTTCAACTACTGTACAATTTTCTGCACTATTATTTCAATCCAGTAAGAAACCAAATTAAATGTAAGCAAAACCTGATGTTTTTTCTATTTTCATTTGTAAGTAGTAGGGTTTCCAATCCCGCGCCGAATCCAATCCCGCGGGATTTCGGGACTGTAAAGTGCCAATCCCGCGGGATCCCAGGATCCCTGGATATTGACTTTATTCTTCAAAAAATTGAATTTTTATTACAAAGAGAAAAGTTTGTGCTTTTTAGAATGGACTGCTTTTATTTCTTGAAATAGTAGTCTTTTTGAATTCCGTACAGCAATTGTAAAGCACTCTACGAAGTCAGATCCTAATTAGCAATTATCGTTTGGTAAGCAAAAGTATGCCGCTCGTATGGGATGGTAAAGGATTTTTGCTCTAAAAATGAAGCGCTTGATCAAAACACGTGCTGTGGCTCCTCTGCGATTGGTTTTACTAAAATTAAATAATTTTGGGCAGTTAAAAAAAGATTCGCATTAACTTGATCGCCTACTGAAATAGATTTTTCTTTTCTTATGCTGGGTTTTTGCTCAAGAACTGCAAATTTCGGACAAAACCGATGTATGTTGGATATGTGTTATGCTGTATCCCATTTAGCATTGATAATACTTTTGTTTCTTCATTAGCGTTGTTCACTGTATCAGTGAATTTGATTCATTACAGCAAGGGATGACTACTGCTCGAGTTCACCATTTCACCAAGTCGCAATCTCTACTAAAAGTGTTTGGATAACTTCGCTAATTTTACCGCTCACTTTAAAGAAGAATTCAAAAACATGAGCAGCTTAATTTACTGCACTGTCATGCGAGTCATCCTGTGCTTCATACAAGTTACTGTCGCTCCTTTTATAGTCTAGCTGAATACATAAATGATGTCAGATTTTTCATTGCTTTCTTCTTTGGAGTGTACTTTTTGTAATTTTTTGGTTTTGAGTGCATTACTAAAGTTTACAGAAGTGCTTCAACATTGCATTCAGGCTCTGCAGCGAGTTTTAAAATAAGCAATACACTTTCTCTACTTTTTTGAGCGTAATATACTGAATTTTAAAATTTAGTGATAGTTTTTGAAAATGTTTTACGTATTTTCTCTATTGCTGAACGTATAAAAATTAAAACTTCGAATGAAAATACCAATTGCTTCTCAGAAAAATATACTCTACTTTTATTGTGTTCTGAAGTGGTAAGGTGGTCATATATGTGACACACAGTTTTACGATCTTGCAGCTCCAAATTCTTCGGCAGTAGACAAAAATTTTGAAATCGTAACAATGGATAAAAACATTGAAGTTAAGCATCATAAGAATAAATAGCTGCCCCACAAAGGGATGTTATTTTCTTTAGATTTTAACGGTGACATCGAGTTATCATTTTTAATGTCAATGCTGGGGTTCCCACCAGAGGAGGATGGTGCATTTTGCTGACTGAAATTTTAAGAGGAGAGTATTAATACTTTTTTTACCTTTTTTGGGAGAACCCTCGTTCTTGGGGAGTCGTCATGGCACTCGAAGAGGTGGGTTGCGCTTGGTTCTGGGGGATGGACACCCCTGATCAATGACTCATTTTATAAAACGTTCAAATTGTAACCAAGGGCGCAGATATGTGTGATTCAAAGGGAGGGTGGGAGCAAGAATATTTATATATTTATGGCTTTCATTCAAGAAGAAAAAAAAAATTACTTCTTCTTCTGTTTACAAAGTGATAAAAAAAATTCGTGAACGCACACTGTTTGAAATTCGATGTACTAATTCTTTTAGGATGATTCATATTTTTGTTTTCTTTTGGTTTTATTTGTTAGAAGACTGATGAAAATTTGTTAAACCAATGTTGTTTAAAATTAGAAAAAATATTTAAAGCAAAGAATGATTTAATAACGGTTATGTTGAAATACTTCGAATAATATTTGTGCTCAAACGTTATTTAAAAATTGACATTAAGAATGTCTAGACTCTCGAGCCCCTTTCTGCCCGCTTTATGGCGCCCATGATTGTAACTGCTACGTTGCTAACTATAAATTCCTACAGGAACCCAGTAAAAGGCAGTGGCGGATACAAGGGGATGGTCATGGCGGTCATGCCCCCCCCCCTCCCGCCATTAAACCGTCGACAATATTACCATCAACATTGTATTCGAATATTTTATGGATAAAATTATAAACGATTTCGGTTGCCTTTTCAATTTATTAGTTATTTTTGAAAGTATTTTTTTTTTAATTTCTTCTTTCGTTGCTTATGAAATTCGCAACGTTTATGCATATTAGGAGTCCTATTCCTGACCGACTGCGTGCTTTTTGTTGACACCAAAGCATTTTTAGAAATATTGCGTGCCCAAAACCGTAGGTTTGTTCGGGGGGTGGGGGTCAATCATTAGCATGACCCCCCCCCCTAAAATCGTAGTCTCTATCCGCCCCTGGTAAAAGGTCGGATGAAATTCAAGTAAAATATGCCACTTTCATGTTTTTTGCTGATCTATAGAATAAATTCCTCCAGATACGATGATACCTATCTTCAGGAAAACGCAGTTACGGCAGCAGTGAATTCTTCGACAGAAAAAACAAAGATTTAAAAACCGTAACAATGGATAAATGCGTTGAAATTCCGCCTCATTAGAATAAATAGCCACCGCACAAAGGAATGCTATTTTCTCCATATGAATTATTGATCCTATTTCCCCCCATCAAAAAGAAATTCTGTCTTCCAGACTCGATTTCCCACATTATTCTCCCGTTCCTCGAGAGATTAATTCAGCAGACGGCTCTCATTAAAAAGCTACCAGGGGCAGCCATTTATGACCATTTCGCTTCTTGGATCGCCTGGGAACAATATGCGATATAAAGTCGTATTAATATTGCCCATTCGCAAGAATGGCCCTCATCGTTTGTTCCGTGGCACGTCGGAAAGTGAAACCACTCACGCAAAAGTGGGACTTCTGTGTATTTTTCACGGTAGGATGAGTTTAAGTTCAAGGCAGACGGGGTTCAAGGCAAGAGGGTTTGCGTGTTTTGCCCAGTTAGTTTTGATGTTTGGATGGTTTCTGTAAGGATAACCTAGTGTCTTCGTTAAATCTTGCTTTGTTTGGAAGAGAAGTATCTTAAGTTGGGCAAGAGAATCACATTTCGATTTCGAAAATAATAGCTATGTTTCTAACATTAATCTTCAAAAATGCTATTTGCATTGTGAAGAAAGAAAAAGTTGTCTACAGGATGAGCTTTTATCTCAAAGGATTGGGATAAATATTTTTGAAATGCATTTAATGTGCAATGAAATAGAATCCAGCATTTTGAAGGATATCCATAGTTCAGCAATTTTCTTTTGTCAAAACACAAACACGATTAAATATTTGTTAGGATTTGAAGTACAAATGTGCGATACTGCATTTTACTACTGGAACTGTTAGAGATGAAAGAAAAGATTGATGAGATTTTTCGCACTTTATTTTATAGAAATAGAATCTAAAGTTTATGTCGCTTTTAAAAACAAAATATAGCCAAAACAACAGTGAGCAATAAATATTTGTAAGAGTTTGACGAATATGTGATAAAAATGACACTTTACTGTTAGAGATGAAAGACAGTATTGAATTATCTATCATCTTATTTCAGAAAAAGAATCTAAAGTTTAGGTCTCTTTTTGAAACAAATAATAGTCAATACAACCGTTAACAATACAGATTTGCTAGGATTTGAAGAATAAATGTTCAATATTGCATTTTACTACTAGAGATGAAAGAAAATATTGATGAATTTTGTAGCCCTACATTTTATAAATAGGCACTTAAACAAATTATAGTCTATGCAACCGTGAACATCCGTGTCAAATTATTGCTGACAACTTTTTAAATAACTTCCTAAAGTATCTGTTACCCTTTTCCATGTTAAAGATAAATATTATCCAATAAACGTGACAAGATTTCACATTCAGTCAAAATATTTTCATAAAATGGTTAATTTTTTTAAAAAAGAAAATCACGAATTTGAGTCACTTTTTTTAAAAATCAATGCAACCACGACTAAACGATTTCACGGAATCATGTGATGTACAGAAAAATGACTACTCGGAAGTTTTCTATAATTCCTCCCTCATTAATCCTTCATGAAAGGTATTTAGGGTAAAAGGCAGTAAGTTACCTCCTTAAGCCAGAGTTGACACAGAACTATATGGAATATATCGGCAGTTTTGTCCTTGTTGTGGCCTCATCAATATATTGCATGTGGTACTTAGGGTTGACAAATGATTGATATTTTAAATAACTTTCTTATAATATTTTTTACCTTTTTCAATGGTAAGGATAAGATTTTTCTTACAAGAGTAACAAGACTCCAAATTCACTGTCAAAAATTTTAGTTAGGTTCAGCACAGAAAGCGTCGTGTTTCTTTGTCTTTTACATTGATTCAGCACAAAAATTATGGTTTTATCTCTCTTACATAAAGATTCAGCACAAAAACCATTTCATTTTTAGCCTACTTTCCCTGCAAAAGTCATGAAAGAAGGTTTAATGCATCTTTAAAATATCGCAGAAAGCAAAAAAAGAAAAAAGTAAAAAATAAATAAATAAATAAAATAATAATAAATATTGAAAAATTATTAGACTAATTTCCCTGTAAAACGAAAAAAAGTATGAAAGAAGGCTTAATGCGTCTGAAAAATATCGCAAAAAACAAAAAACGTTTTTTTAAAAATATATTTAAATAAATTTTGAAAATTAAAAACTTGGAAAGTAGAGTATTGAGATGGGGAAAAAGTGTCTTTCGGTCTGTCGTCAGTTTAGAAAAGCGAGAGAGAAACCTGAATAGTAGCGACAAGTTTCGAGGTCATCGAGATTTTAGAAAAATTAAATGTCTTTTTGCTGATTACCTAAGAATTACCTAGCATTCTTCATTATAATATTAATGCCTGGAGATTTATTTGTTTATTTTAGTTATTAAATGCAGGGAAGTTTTAGTTGTTATTTATGCATTGCGATATTGCTTAGAGCTGTAATGTACATTATTTTTTACGTTGCAAAATAATAAAGCGAATTATTTACAAAAACTTTATGGAATTGTTTCGTAAAAGCAAGTGGTTTTACTAAATATGTCTACATTTCAAGAGATTTATTTTTGAAGAGGTACTTGGAAACTGCAACAACTAAATAATGTCAGCAAAAAACAGAAAAAAAAAACTATAGAAAAAATAATTTTCTTTAATCGTCATCATATATGTGACATAAATACCGAACATAAATACCGAAATTTAGAATGTCCAATCAATGACCCAGAGGGAGCAAGAGGCCGAGTTAAAACATTTACGATGCAACTAAAGCTGTATCAAAAGAGTTGGTACCTTAAAATATTTTTAAATTATATTTTTCTGTTTTTATGTATTCAAAATATTTAAATCAATAGACAACTAGCGACACCAAATTTATGTTTCTATGCAGATAAAAAGTAACTCAATCTTAGTATTATTATTTGGGTATAGGAATTTATTATAATAAATGAACAATTTTATTTTCACACTCGATTTTCTCACAACGTCAATTTAAAAAACTCATGAACCTTTTTCCAAAATACTGCTTTACATATTACTTCGAAATTTTCCCTATATTTTATTTATATGTTCATAATTATACTGTAGCAAAATTTTTGCTGTAGGAGGCACTTTTTCCTAAACAGCTGATTTTATGGTCAGGAACGATATTTTTTCATTTAAAAAATTACTATTGGTTAAAATTTAACAAATCATAAAATAAAAAAGAATTGCCTCAACATTTCAATTCAGTGGACTTAAACACAATGTGAATATTGTAGTTTTCTATCATTTAAACTTTTTGAAAAAAAAAAGGTACATAACATTTTTTAGTTTAATGATACACATACACAGGGTAACAACTCCCTTTAACTGTATACGAAAATAATTTTCTGAATACATGAGCAATAGAAAAAAATCGCAATTCTGCTTTTGAACCATAACTCCAGACAAAATAAATACTTGTTTAGTTGCGAACTAAATTCAAATATACAATAAATATAATTTAATGGCCTCCAGCGGAGCATTGATTTAAATACGGGTCTTTAGTTAAATATTAGAAATGCGAACAAAATTATTATATATATATATATATATATATATATCGGCGGCTGCTTAGACAATTTAGCGACGGTATTAATCAATGTTTTTCTTTATGTATGAATATTATCATTCGCCTCTTTACGTAAATGTTGCCGCCTTCGGCGGCTGCTTAAATAAATTCCGTGGCGCTATCAATCAATCTATATCTATCTATATCATTAGTAGTTTGAATAAAATATTTTCTAGACCTATCTCCAGTTCCGTCGTTTGGAATACTTTTAAAGGAGAGGAGGGGAGACACAAACGGCGTACCCTTCATGCAAATTTTGTCGAAAAATAACAAACAGCACACTCACTTTTATGTGAAAACATTGTTTTTTCAAAGTCATGGTGTGTGGGGGGGGAGGGGGGGGGGGCTTTGACATTCCGTCGAAGTTTTTTAAATGACGGGCATGTCTCTTTCTTACTGTCGATCTACTATATCAACCTCTATATTTGTCTATCTATCTATCTGTCTATCTATACGATCTATGCATATCTACCTCTGACAGTAACAATCTTTTTTATTTATATAAGTATTAATTCGAAAAAAAAAAAAAAACATTTTTTGTCCACTCAATCTCTATCTCTGTATCTACCTAACCTAACCGCCAATCCGTAACAAAAACACAGATCATGCAAAAAATCGCGGGCTTTATTCATTTAATCAAAATAGCCTGCAAAAAAAAAAAAAAAAAGGCTCTATGTTCCCCGTAGTGCGGCAAAAAGTAACGCTTGTAAAATAATTTTTAAAAAAAGGTGAAGAGAACGCAAACGATTTCAGTTGGATCACGTGATGAGGTAAGTTTGGAACTCAGCCGGCAAGCGAACAGCTCGCGTTGCGTTCTGCATTAAAAAAATTGTAAAAAAAAAATCATTGCGTATTTTTAAAAACTTTTTTCTTCTGAAGGGGGCAGAATGTTTTTATTATTACCAACTAAAATTTTAGAATTGAGGGCTCAATACTTTTCGCAGGATGGGTTTCGAAAAAAACTAATCCCCCCAAAAAAATGCAAATTAAAGGTTTTTTCAAAAATCTATAAAAAATACAAAAATTGCTCTACCCTCAAAATTTTTTCATTTATCATATTTAAAATTAAATTTCCTATAAATTTCCTACACTATAGTACAAAAACTATTCGTATGGCGTATTTGGTTCGGGGTCTGTGAGGTTAAAAGTGCTAAAAATCACATAAAACATCAAATAACTTTTTTTCTAATTAAAATATCAAAAATTGAAGCCCGAGGTGCACATCTTCAGCAAAAACTGCACCTGTATACCAAATTTCATCTTTCTAGGCCTTACCGTTTTCCCGAGATTCGAGCCACACACACACACAAACATCTTATTTTATTATATGTATAGATATATATATATATATATGTATATCTACTATAATATTAAAATCTGTTCGCGTCTGTCTGTCTGTCTGTCTGAAGATCTATCTTCTCGAGAACTGCTGCGAATCAAGAGTCGAACAAGATACCGATCAATTTGAAATTTTCCAAAGAAAACAATAGGACCAATCTCGTAATTGTGCGACTTTAATTAGCGGAGATATTGATTAAAACGTTAATTAACATAACGTTATTCAGGAATTTTTATTTCTTTCCTGTTGCCATTTTGCATATGGGCGAGCAAGTAAAATTCTAATAATTGTTTTAAAAGAGATTTTTTTGGCTGCTGTCCAAATCTTAAAACAACGTTTCCATCTAGAATTTCACTTTAAATTAGTTTAAAATTAGTTGCTCTAATCGGACATAGCCTTTATTTTATCGTCTGTCCTTTCTTTATTTTTTACATTCAACGTTCTTAAATCTTTTCAGCATATGAAAGTTGTTTCTTTATCTATGTTTATTGATTGTAGTGGTTGCGTTCGACAAAACTCACCGGTCGACCGGTAAGTAACTGGTTACTAACCGAAACGTTCTATGAACAACCGGTTACCACACACCAGTTACCATTCTAAGCAGTTGATTGGTTGATTGGAGCACGTGATCATTAGCTGTCACGTGATTAACTAACCGGTCGCTCTCGGTCGATCTCGTATATATATATATATATATTTAAGGCAACTAGTGCCATACAAATACAAGCAGACAAATTAGCCATTTCTTTGGCAGATTTGATTTAAGTTAACTGAGTATTGATATTCTGCAAATATTGAATAGCACTTGACTCAAAAGAAATGTGTGTAAAAAAGCGATAACTATATCTGGTGCCAATATAGTTGCCGTTAGTGCTTTTTGGCAGCAAAATAGCTGCGAGAGCTGGCATCTCTTTTATAATTACTCTAAACCAACTAGAAGGAATCATATGCTTTATAATTTTGTTTACTTATTCATTTATCTATTTTATTTTATTTATTTATTTATTTTCCTAACGGAAAATTGCGACAGTCTTGAAATTGCGACAGAGGAATAGACCAAAACGGAACAAACAAATTAATGGTGTCTGCTATTTGATAATTACTAAATGAAAACAATTAGAAGATGAAACTAAAACACCAGCTTTGCTAAACTAATTAAGAAGTGCGGTATAATTAACTGTTGTATGAGTAGATATTTATGTGATTAGAATTCTATTTTGTAAATGACGCAACCATTTTGCGTAACAAATAAGGAAAATTCTAGATGCATTTGTAAGCACTTAAATTAAAATTTCATTAAACCCAGCATTTTCAGCGAATTTGATGCAATTCAATATAATTATCTGTTTTAAAGTTCCACTATTAAGCAGTCTTTTCGCAAAGGTTTTCTAATTTTGTCGCAAAATAGCTCAAGGCCAAGATGGACACTATTAGTAGCAAATGCTTTGACCTGGCAGCATACAAAAGTAATTTAATGTGTAATGAAGTCAAAAGTTCTACTTTTCACGCATTTAATGACTACTTTTCAACACAGTAGTGTAGAAAGCGACTGTGTTCATTTTGAAATAACATCTTGTAAAAGTTAACCTTGTTTCCTTGATCTCCTTATTCCTACACCTTAGTACATGGAGGCTGCAGTAAGAAGGAGGAAAATGCCATAGCGCTGTTAAAAAAAAGAATTGAATTTCTAGTTACATTTATTTTTCAAGTAAAGATTATAGTTTTAGAATAATTTTTAAAACACTTATGATAAAACCGCACAAAAGTCCGTAGTGATGTTGGAAATATGGAAAAATTTTTCAAACTGTCTAAGAATTCAAAACTGGTTAAATCTTGTGAAAAGAGTCCTTGAGAGAGATATTGAATAGAATATTTGTGACAAAAACAGCTTTATTTTCTGGAAAAAAAAGCCCTTTTTCGTTTCAAAAACGCATTAAAGTTTTGCGATATTAATACTTCCATACAAATTCCAATCAAAATTTTGAGCTATTAAACTGATTTTTCAAAGTAACACGATTGAAATTTCAAGGACAGAATGAAGATGACTTGATTTTAAAGACAGTAGGTCCAAGATTATCAAGACAATGTTTTAGCACATCAATTTTGGCAGATGTTGAGCTCCCCCCCCCCAGGAAATTATCTTAGGACTGAATCTCTAGAATAAATATTCTTTACTGGACATCAAGTATAAACTTCGATTTTTAATGCAAAAGAAAAAAAAATCTTACAATAACCTTGAGACGTAACACATTAAGTGCTGAAGATGTTTTTTTCGATGCCTTAAAAATGTTGAGAAACAAGCAGATGTGACCAACTGTCAGTCAGAGATTCAATGGCGCAAAGCGGTCCTTGGAGACAGACGCGACAAAGAATTCAACTTTGAATTTATTACTTCACGGCTTTGAATTTTCTTCAATGGGTCATGATAACTGGGGGAGAGTCGTAATTTTACTCTCACATCCTGCATTAGTTCGAGAAAGAAAATGAAATTTATGCTCGTGCTGAGGAAGTGGTAAAAAAACTGACAGCCCTCATTTTCACATTTAAGCAGCATGTGCTATATATTTTCCCACAATACTCGGTCATTTTTCGTCAAAGTCAGCATCTCTGGCACTGCTTGTGGAATCAGAGTCGGACTGATTTTGGGGTAAAAGAGTCGGAGTCGGAGTAGGAGTCAAAGGCTCTCAAATTCCCGGAGTAGGAGTCATTCATTTTTCCTTTGACTCCGGCCCTGGTTGGGGTAAATTGAATCTGGCAGCGTACGTAATGGTGTGATTAGGCTTTTCGTACCCTTCACAATGCTCCCAAGTTCGCTTTGTCCCACTTATAGTTAATGATTATCTGGTTTATTTGCCAGAGCTAATGTGTGTTTCAACTAGAGACGCGACATTGATGAAAAAGCTTCAGTGCTTTGAAAGTTAAAACGTCTTAATTTTTTTTACAAAATGTTACTTTACTCTATGAAACATGAACAAAAGTCGTTAATGGAAGTGCTTTAAAATCATTGCTTTAAAATGTAAAGTAATCAGTGCTTTCAAAACATTACCACAATATTTGTTGATAATAGCGTATGTAAAAGCTTGAAAAAGGTGAGTTCATTATTACAAATCGCAAACATAGGCGAACAAATCGTGCAAGTAGATTAACTGCCACATATCAGTTTAGGTTATACTAAATATGTAAAGAGAAGTGGAGAGGAAATATTTTTTTCCAAGACTGGTCCGATCACTCGTTTACGCTCGTAAGTAGTGGAGATCTAAAAATCAGTAAGTAGTGAAGATGTGAAGCGGTAAATAGTGTAGATCTGAAAATCAGGTTTGAACTAGTCAGGTGTAGGAGACCTTGTAAGGTTTAAAGTCACTGAAAGGGAGGAAGAAGAAAACAATAAGAATGCCTAAAAATAAATTTTGTACTTGTTAGGTAAAACTGTGTGCATCTACGTTCATTTAACCATTGCCGATTTTATTATTATTATTATTATTATTTTTTTTTTGAAAGTTTGAAAGGCCGCAGAGTTTTTTGTATGTTATTTACCACTAAAACAGTGGAGCAGATCCATTTGACCCCAAAACGATTTTTAATTTATCAACACGTGAAAAGTAGGGGAGGGTGGCCCAAAGCGGGTAAATTTCCGAAGAACGCTAGAAAATTGTAGTTTTTGGATTTCTATCTCAACCATTTCGGTTTTATTTCCTTGCCGGGTTCTTGAACTTCATAATTAAAAGTGATTTTTGTACTATTTCAAACCCAATATTTAATTATTATCAAACTTTACAAACATTTGAAAAACCCGCTTGCCCTACAAGGGAGCCCAAAGCGGGTAAGCTTAACTAATTGTGATTTGGTACATTTGCCAATCAGATATGAAGCCATAAATGATTAAATTAATTGACTAACTGCCTGCTATTATTTAAAAAATGTATAAAAAAGTTGCGCTTATCCAATTTAAAGTCAGCACATTTGTTTATAAAACATAAAGAAATAACTTATTAAATTAATAGACTAATTAATTGCCACTCTAAAAGTTTTTAGTCTTTAAGTTATACTTATCCTATTGAAATAGAAAATCTAAGTAAGCACTCGAGTCAGGAAATTATAAATATATGATTAAATCCCAAATGCGCTTTGCCCGTTTTTCTTTTTTTTTTAAATAATTATAACCTTAAATGTAAAAAATAAACAAACGAAATGACTATCGTAGTTTGTAGGTGGATGATGTCAGAATAACATAATATTATTGACAATCAAAAAAATAAACTGGTCACAAGTTACAAAACTTCAGTTTTTCTTTTTTTTTTTTAAGGGGGGGGGCATACGAAGGCCTATCTGCTTTGGGCGACCTACCCGCTTTCGTTCACCCTCCCCTATGGATCGAAAAAAAATTCCTTTTACTACTTTTAATTATTCAAGGTGAATAATAATTTACTGGATTCAAAATCTCGAAGCATAAATACTGTTACAAATTCTGTAAATAGTAATTATAGTAGTAACGTAACCTGTAAATAGTTCCCCGTAATGAATATACAGCCCCTATACGTTCGACTGAAGTATACGAGCCCCCTATTTTTTTTTCATTGATAAAATAAGATAACGGTCTACGAATTTCGAGAAGCATTTCGAATGTTGTGGAAACTGTTCGATGTTTATAAAAGCGTCCCGCGTGATAAAAAGTTAGTTTCGATTGAGAATTTGTGCTGAGAGTGTATTAGCTGTGTTTATTGCGAGGCATTTCGCAGTGTTGTTTTTCGTATTTGGAAGTAAATACGTGGGTAACCGTTGAGTTTACGGTGTTGTGTGATATTTGCTTAATTGCTGATGATTAATTTAGCAGTCGTTGACGATCTTCCCTGTACATAGTGTAAATAAATTTCCTGTATTCTTAATCAAGAACTGTGTCGTCGTTTCAAGAAAGTTGGAAGTCGCACCGGATCCGTTACAATACTTTTCCGGCTGTTATGCCTTTTCCTGGAACCGCGGTGAGAGTCAATAAGAAGTGTTAAAGCACAAATGGCGAAAAACATGCATTTTCTCAGAAGTAATTGCCGGAATACTTCTTTCTCACTCTTGAATTCCTGAAATTGACTGCCTCAAACGAGAAAAAAGGGAACGTTTTCGGTCAAGGACATTATGATTGGTTTAAAATACAAAACAACATTTGAATGCTGCAAAAAACAACATCGAATTGTGGGAAGATTTTTTAAAATTGCTTTTATTCTGCGTATGAATAAAAAGACGTTACGGCTCCGTAATTTACTTTCCTAGAAGCTCTTGAACATTCAAAACGGTTCAGATGGTGTTGATAACGATAGAAGTTTTTTGATTTTGAGTCGTTAAAGTAATTATTACCGATAATTTTCTGGCAGCCGCCGACTTTTCTCAATGCAAAAAATTACAGTAATAGGGTACTGGCCTTAAACTAGCCAATTGTGGCTAGTTTAAGGCCAAGAGAAAGCTCTAAGAGACCCAGTTCCTCTTGCAAACGCACTATAACAATAAAATTTATGTCAGTTTTCCCAAAATTTAAGCCTCTTTAATACATACAAACTCTTAACCAATTAAATAAGCAAAAATAACGTAAGTCCGTTCAACTGAAAAAGGATAGTTTTCACCAGTTGTGACCACCTAAGAGCTAGTTGTGGCCCCTAATGTTCCAGTTGTGACCAATACAAAAGTTTTGCCTAAGAATTAAAATCTAAGTCCAATATTCGACATACAATTAATAGAAAGGATTAATAGATTTATTAAATAATAGCAAAGCTTTTGGATGTTTATTCATTTAAATGGATATGAATCAGTAACAATAATGAAATAGTAAATGGCAAATAAGCATTTGACAATAATAAGAAAAAAAAACTTGTACAACGTGTCTTTCTAGCTTTAGGTTGTCTGATGGTCTGCAACTGCAGGATATCATCTGTAGTTCACCACAATAAATCACTTATTCTTTACTATAGTCACCCGAAAAGGCCACTTTTCATCATAGCACTCACATCATGATTTCACCCCCCCCCCCAGGAAAAACTGATTTCATAATAAACTATAACATATTCACCTATTGAAGTAAGTTTACCAATACTGTCCCAGCTGATTCAGTTAAGTCACAAGTTAAAGCATCGGGGTCTTCCGTACTTCTGTGTCCTTTTCTGGCATCCTTTTTATCATTATTGCTTTTGATTAAAACATTTCGTAAAATATTAAAGTTCCTCCGTAAAATATGAACTTGTCCTCTATTCTTTAACTGTTAATTTCTTTAAGTTCGGGTCCAGGGCATGTCTTTCATATTAAGGTAGTTTGATAGTTTCCCTCTAAGACTTGTCCTGGGTGTTTTAAAGGTGATACTAGCATGTAATACGAAAATAGAACCATTTCTTACAACCTCTACGGTATTTTCAACTTCAGAGACGGGCATTTTCAATTTTTTTTTTTTTTAAACAATGTCATGTTTTTTAGGAACCATTTTTTGCAACAAGTATTGTGCAAAATGGTTATTAAGTTGTTCAATTTCGTTAGAGTTGATTTTTTTCTTTCTTTCCTTCCTTGTTTTTATATCTTAAGTTTAAACAATTAAGAAATCTGAATATGTTTGAAGCTCTTAGAAAAAATTATGTTTATAAACATTGTAATTATACTTTTTCATATCATTTGTGTAAAAATAAATAATGAAATGGCACTATTTAAAATGCTTCCGAAAACATTTTTAAATAAATGCGATTATTTGAGGAACTTGTCCAAAAATTTCCAAAAACTACAAAAATACTGTAAAATAATTTGTTTACCTTATAAGAAATAAGACTCAATAAAAATAACTATATTTATTTTCACTTAATGAATGTACTAAGCCTTTTAAAAATATGTTGAACAAAAAAATTTCAAAGTTCATTGAAGTAGCTTGTGTAATATTATTGAAAAATATTCTACAAATATTGTAAGAGTTAACCATAAAATAATGAAACATTGCCATTATAATTAACATTTTGGTATATCTCTTAGCAGCCAGTATAAAGTCAAAGTCTACATAAGTAGGGTAATAATGCCGGTTCTGCCCCAAGAGGCGGCTCTGCGGCTATGAGCCGCCTCCCAACCCCTCCGCCTCCCTGATGCCGCCTCCACCGCCTCCTCCACTTCCTCCCCACCCCCTCCCGACCTTGGGGTTGACCCTCCCCACGACGGGGGCCGCCGCGAGAACCCGTAGAAGGTGACGAGGGTTTTTCCCGCGTTTTAGATATTTTTCCCGCGCTTTTGGACTTTGTCGTTTTTCTAGTCATAGAAGACTAGGAGGTTTTTCACTTTTTGAATGGCAACGTCAAAGTTTTGGTTGTTATGACAACCAGAGTTTTTAGTTTTCGGTTGGCAACACCTGTTGCTATGCTTTAACTTATGCGGTGTTTAACGTTCATGGCGCCATCTATTGAGAGGTTTATTTTTATTTTTTTTATTTCTACGAATTTAATTATTTTTATTTTTAGAGTGTTGAAGTTGGGAATCGAACACCCAAACTTTGAGTTAGCAAAAACGTATGCTAACCACTATGCTATATTTTTCATTACTCTTTCAGTCTTAATGTGAATCTGTACCATGACAACGAATATTACAATTAAATTAATTTTAAAACCATCAGTTAATTTACTCTTTAGTACTAATCATGGCATATCATTAACTGAATTTCAGCTCATAATTGAAACTATCATCATTATTATTATTTTTCATAATAACAAAGTTTTCACTTAAGTAAAGATTTATTTAAATACAACCCATTCGAGATTTTAGATTTGGTTCAATGCTTTGTGGACTTGAAATATATTTTAAACTTTGATTTTCTTTTTCATGCATTTCAAACTTTATCATTTTTATTTTTTCTAACTTGTTAAATTTTCTTAACTAATTTCATTTTTCTTTGTCAAATTTACAAATATTTTTTCTAACTTGTAAAAATTTCGAAGAAATAATTTTCTTAACTAATTTTTTTTGACTTTCATACAACAAAATATTTTTTCTTACTTGTTAAATTTTCAAAGAAATAATTAACTTAAATATTCTTTCACACATTTTGAACTTTAACGTTTTTTCCTGTCATTTAGCACTTTGATTTTTTTTTTTTTTCACTATTTTAGCGTTTTTCAATTATTTTCAGTCTTTAACTATTTTCTTAACTTTTTAGTCTTTAACTAATTTCAAGCATTTCAGACTTAGATTATTTTTTCGTGATTTCGATTTTTTTTTTTTTTTAGTATATTTTAGAGTTTGATCATTTTCTCGCTTGTTTTTACTTTATCGTTTTTTTTTTTCCCGATATTTTTAAACTTAGAAATTTTTCACAAGTAGTGACAGGAATCGAACCTTCAAATTTTTCAAAACGTTATCATGTCTTCAATTTTTGCAATCATGTCAAACTTGCAATCAATTTACTCGTAGTAGTAATTAACACTTATCATTAACAAATTTTCTCAGATTTAAAAAAAATCAACTTAATTAATTTTTTCCAGTAAGCAAATTGCGCACTCAAGTTACATTCCAACACTGCATATATGTTTCAAGAGTTTCATTGAATTTATCACATTCCATTTAATTAACTATAATAATTACTTTTTCATTAATACTTAACTTAATCATTTTATCATACATTTATTCCAGTTACAAAATTATGCTTAAAAGTTATTTATTTTTCTTAGCACAAGAGATTTTAACATGTTCCTACTAAAATGCTTTTCACTCTAGTTTGAGTTTACTAAAATAGCAACTCATTTACGATTTAGATTCATTTAATCGTCTTTGATTCTTTTTTCATTGTTAATATTTTAAATTATCACATACGTTATTATTTTTATACATTTATCCATTTAATTTTCGAAAATCTACAATCAATTTACTTTTCGTATTAATTAACACTTATCACTATCAAATATTTTCATGAATTTTAAAAAATTATCTTCTTAAATAATTTTTTACTGTAACCAAATTTCCCACTCAAGTTATATTTTATCACTACATATGCTTTTCATGAGTTTCACTTAATTTATCGCATTTCATTTAATTAACTCTAATAATTATTTTTTATCATCGATATTTAAGTTAATCATATTTTCCTTTCTTTATTTTTTTTTCATGCAAACACTCTTGATGGAATAAAACAAAATTTTCAACTTTCATGAATTAAATCCCCTCTGAATATTTTATTTTACTTTACCATACTTTACTATTTTACTTACTGCGTTTTACTATTTATCATTCATTACAGCTTTTCCAAAATATTACTTTACAACCAACCAATTTCATTAACAGAATTTTCATTACAATTTATAAATTTCACTTTTATTTAATTATTTTTACCTACGGTAAAATAAAACACATAACACAAAAATGTTAAACATCAATGAAGTACCCAAGAAATGTTAAAATTATAAGTCGAGTATCAAAACTTCATGTCAGCAAATTTTAAAAATAGACTTACCGAAAAATAACTTCTACTGAAATTCATTTCAAAACTTGGAATCAATTTACTCTTAGCATTAATAAACACTTATCATTAAGAAATTTTCATGGATTTTAAAAATCAACTTATTTAATTTTTTTCCAGTAAGCAAATTTCGCACTCAAGTTACATTTCATCACTTTATATGCTTTTCAAGAGTTTCATTTAATTTATCACATTTTATTTAATCAACTCTATTAATTATTTTTTTGATTAGTATTTAACTTAGTCATTTTATCGCATAGTGTTTTACTTTATTATTTTTTTTTTTCATACAAGCACTCTTGTTAGAATAAAACAAAATTTTCAACCTTCATGAATTAGAATCACTTTGGCTATTTCATTTTCCCAATAATATTTTACTTTAACAACTAATTTCTTTAACAAAATCGATATCATTTATTTTAGTCTTTATCCTTTTCGAACGATACATTCAAATGGACAGCTATACGTTAAATTAAGAAACTTAATCTAAATTTTGACAAATTAAGTTATAGCTAAATACTGACTAAAATTAAGTACAAAAGACTAACCTTTTTGGGGTGAAATCCCTCAAGTACCAGCTATCGCGAAGTTATTTAAAAACAGTGAATGAAATTGTAATAAGTGGATTGTTAATTATAACTCAATCTCACAAAATTACAATTACATGCATGTTTTATTTGAAATCGCTGCATACGGCTGGCTGCCCATCGTCGATTTGCAGAACGCATGCCGTGATATCGCAAATCAACTCGGCTGTTGAAAGAAACTACCGTAATCCCACAGCACTTCGGATCGTCCACACACACGCATCGAGGCGAATTGAGAAAATGACTTTATCAATATTGCTATCTACCCCTTTACCGATAACAGATAACAAACCCCACGTGCTAGTATTATTCACCACCTGGCCTACGTCTTTCAAGTGATGTCACTGTTTCTGACCAATTAAAATTAGTTCACGTTTCTCAAATATCAAGCACATAGATCGGCAATAGCCTGATGTCAGGTTTTTCCAAACAAAATTTTAGATTTTAATTCGTAGTTTCGAATTAATTTCTTTTTCATTTCAAACTTATAAAAAAAAAATTCCAGCTTGTAAGAATATTTCTTTCAAAAACAGATTTTTGATTCAAAACAGTATTTTTTCAAACTTGTAATATTTTTCTACTTAGAAAATGAAATCAAAAATTTTTGTTTTCTTTAATCATATAAAATGTTTTTAAGAAATAATTTCTCAAACTTGTAATATTTTTCCACTAATTAAAAAAAAATCAATTTTTTTTTCAATCATATAAAAATAAATTTTTAATCTTACAACAGTAAATTTTTCCGCAAAAATATTTTTTTCAAATCAAAATAATAATAATATTTTTGTAACATATTGTTTTTTTTCCTTTCAATCTTTTTTTTTTTTTTCAAAAATTTTCAAACTTACGAAATAAAATTTTTTCAACTGAATCTTCAAACGAAATGCTTTAATTAAATTTAAAACTCAATATCACTTTACTCTTAGTATTAATAACCAATAGCACTTAACCATTTACTCTTTGCACTCTAAGTATTAATTAACACACACGCATTAGAAATAATAATAATAATGTTTAAGATACTTACAAATCACTTACTCAAGCTTTCAAATATCCATCTAGCATGTTATTGTTCATTCGTGTGAGGGAACTTGTAATAAAACTTTACTTATCAACCGAAATTATAAGCGAAAATATCGCATTTTTTAGCACTTAATATAATCCTACAATTAACAAATTGGTTTTAACTTTGAATTTAAGAAAAATAAAAACTATTACACACTTAGTAACATATCTATCGATGTATATTATTTCATGACAAATCACAAATAGGTGAGGATCTTTTATCGATCATGTGACCAACTAAGTTAAGAAAGAGCGTTCTTATCTCATATGAGAATTTATAAGTCTTTAATATTTCTCTTTAATGTAAGTGTATTGATACGTACGAGTTTGTGTATGTGAATATAACTGTGTATTGTTTTCAAACCATTGTCATGTTTAAGCTTTACGGTTCTAATTTTGACTTTCCACTTAGCATTATTTGAAGTCCTTCGCATGCATTAAACTATAGAAATATTACAAAAATTATATTTTCATTCAGTCTTAATTACAAAACCATACAATAAGATGAAGACAACACCGATAGTATAAAGATTACTTACAATAAAGTGCATATAAAAAATATATGTAAGAGTGATTTCAAAGTATAATCCATCAACCATATTCAACAACTCAATCAAAACACAAGTCTCTTTTAAAATGATAAACACAATTTATTCACACACACAGTAAAAGACAATTAAAAAAACTTTCATCTTTAAGTAAAACTCTTCAAAACTTTCAAGCGTATTTTTAACATCGATTGCATCAAATAAATCAGACACATGACATTTTAAACATGGACTATCAACATTCAAAGCAACGAAGTCACGAGTCAAGTTTTCCCAATTAACATTAAAAAGAGCCCGTTCGAAAAAAAGTGTCGAACTTTCGACCCCTTGTTAATGATTCACATTCATGCACTCTCATGTAAAAAATGAATTCATTTTTACAATCCACACATTCTTTTTTAGAAAGGTAGTTTATGTTGCATATGAGCTCATCAAATAGTCACTTACGTAGAGAATCAGCCAGTTTACGAACTTCTTGTGATGTATATGTGCCGATTTTATCACATCGACAATCACAGGGATATTTTTTCTCAATTTCCGAAAGGATGTACTCTTTTAGAGTATAAGTCATAAGTTTGTCTTTGACACTACGTGAGATACAAGGGGATGCGTAGCACAATTTGTCAATCTGGCTTTCCAAAAGTAGAACTCTATCAGGCATCAACTGGAACACTTCTCGTTTCAGTTTGAACAATCTTTGCACACTAACACAGATGTTACCATTCGCACTCGACTCTCCTTTTTTATAACAAAAGCGAAATCACGGTCTTCGATTAATTTTTGATTTACATTTTTACGTAGGCTTGAAATAAGTGATCTCCACACATCTGGTTCTAAGGAAATACCATCCATAGTTGGTCGAAAAATACCATCTTTCCCACACGTATATCTTCTAATATGCACGCGTGTACGTTTCCGAAAAGTATTCACCTAAAGTGAAAATACAATCACCCAAGTGTATCATATCATCAGGCTGTGGAGAAGCCTCAATGTTCATTTTCATGTTCGTTGCATCCCATCTGTTCATCTTCAGGCTTCAAAGTTTCAGAATGATTTTCACCAGCGTTAGTCATTCTTAACTCTCATAGGATTAGGAGTCACAATACTAAAACAACTTCCTGTGAACTTAAAAAATAAATCAAACTAGGTTTTAACACTAGCTGGTGAAGAAAAATCCTAAGTACATAGAATAAAATTTCACGATCTCTTTCAAAGCTCAGAATCACCCTGAAAATGATTCTCCAAACATCCACTATAAACCAATGAATATTCACTTTAACCAATGAGAAGTGTACATAAATCTCTTGCTACTGACGTCATAGAATATCACATGAACTTTTGAGCAGAATTGAGTTGTTTTACACAGTATTCAGATTTTTAGAAAATGCCAACACTTTGACTTCCAAATTCATCCTGACCTACTACGAGTAATTTTAAGATGGTAGCAGGTTTTCACATCACATCGAATGCCGATGACGTTTTCGCATCTCACGCATGACATGATCAATCACGTGTAATTGATCATGTCAATTTGCATGAGATGCGAAACCGTCATCGGCATTCGATGTGATGTGAAAACCTGCTACCATCTTAAAATTACTCGTAGTAGGTCAGGATGAATTTGGAAGTCAAAGTGTTGGCATTTTCTAAAAATCTGAATACTGTGTAAAACAACTCAATTCTGCTCAAAAGTTCATGTGATATTCTATGACGTCAGTAGCAAGAGATTTATGTACACTTCTCATTGGTTAAAGTGAATATTCATTGGTTTATAGTGGATGTTTGGAGAATCATTTTCAGGGTGATTCTGAGCTTTGAAAGAGATCGTGAAATTTTATTCTATGTACTTAGGATTTTTCTTCACCAGCTAGTGTTAAAACCTAGTTTGATTTATTTTTTAAGTTCACAGGAAGTTGTTTTAGTATTGTGACTCCTAATCCTATGAGAGTTAAGAATGACTAACGCTGGTGAAAATCATTCTGAAACTTTGAAGCCTGAAGATGAACAGATGGGATGCAACGAACATGAAAATGAACATTGAGGCTTCTCCACAGCCTGATGATATGATACACTTGGGTGATTGTATTTTCACTTTAGGTGAATACTTTTCGGAAACGTACACGCGTGCATATTAGAAGATATACGTGTGGGAAAGATGGTATTTTTCGACCAACTATGGATGGTATTTCCTTAGAACCAGATGTGTGGAGATCACTTATTTCAAGCCTACGTAAAAATGTAAATCAAAAATTAATCGAAGACCGTGATTTCGCTTTTGTTATAAAAAAGGAGAGTCGAGTGCGAATGGTAACATCTGTGTTAGTGTGCAAAGATTGTTCAAACTGAAACGAGAAGTGTTCCAGTTGATGCCTGATAGAGTTCTACTTTTGGAAAGCCAGATTGACAAATTGTGCTACGCATCCCCTTGTATCTCACGTAGTGTCAAAGACAAACTTATGACTTATACTCTAAAAGAGTACATCCTTTCGGAAATTGAGAAAAAATATCCCTGTGATTGTCGATGTGATAAAATCGGCACATATACATCACAAGAAGTTCGTAAACTGGCTGATTCTCTACGTAAGTGACTATTTGATGAGCTCATATGCAACATAAACTACCTTTCTAAAAAAGAATGTGTGGATTGTAAAAATGAATTCATTTTTTACATGAGAGTGCATGAATGTGAATCATTAACAAGGGGTCGAAAGTTCGACACTTTTTTTCGAACGGGCTCTTTTTAATGTTAATTGGGAAAACTTGACTCGTGACTTCGTTGCTTTGAATGTTGATAGTCCATGTTTAAAATGTCATGTGTCTGATTTATTTGATGCAATCGATGTTAAAAATACGCTTGAAAGTTTTGAAGAGTTTTACTTAAAGATGAAAGTTTTTTTAATTGTCTTTTACTGTGTGTGTGAATAAATTGTGTTTATCATTTTAAAAGAGACTTGTGTTTTGATTGAGTTGTTGAATATGGTTGATGGATTATACTTTGAAATCACTCTTACATATATTTTTTATATGCACTTTATTGTAAGTAATCTTTATACTATCGGTGTTGTCTTCATCTTATTGTATGGTTTTGTAATTAAGACTGAATGAAAATATAATTTTTGTAATATTTCTATAGTTTAATGCATGCGAAGGACTTCAAATAATGCTAAGTGGAAAGTCAAAATTAGAACCGTAAAGCTTAAACATGACAATGGTTTGAAAACAATACACAGTTATATTCACATACACAAACTCGTACGTATCAATACACTTACATTAAAGAGAAATATTAAAGACTTATAAATTCTCATATGAGATAAGAACGCTCTTTCTTAACTTAGTTGGTCACATGATCGATAAAAGATCCTCACCTATTTGTGATTTGTCATGAAATAATATACATCGATAGATATGTTACTAAGTGTGTAATAGTTTTTATTTTTCTTAAATTCAAAGTTAAAACCAATTTGTTAATTGTAGGATTATATTAAGTGCTAAAAAATGCGATATTTTCGCTTATAATTTCGGTTGATAAGTAAAGTTTTATTACAAGTTCCCTCACACGAATGAACAATAACATGCTAGATGGATATTTGAAAGCTTGAGTAAGTGATTTGTAAGTATCTTAAACATTATTATTATTATTTCTAATGCGTGTGTGTTAATTAATACTTAGAGTGCAAAGAGTAAATGGTTAAGTGCTATTGGTTATTAATACTAAGAGTAAAGTGATATTGAGTTTTAAATTTAATTAAAGCATTTCGTTTGAAGATTCAGTTGAAAAAATTTTATTTCGTAAGTTTGAAAATTTTTGAAAAAAAAAAAAAAGATTGAAAGGAAAAAAAACAATATGTTACAAAAATATTATTATTATTTTGATTTGAAAAAAATATTTTTGCGGAAAAATTTACTGTTGTAAGATTAAAAATTTATTTTTATATGATTGAAAAAAAAAATTGATTTTTTTTTAATTAGTGGAAAAATATTACAAGTTTGAGAAATTATTTCTTAAAAACATTTTATATGATTAAAGAAAACAAAAATTTTTGATTTCATTTTCTAAGTAGAAAAATATTACAAGTTTGAAAAAATACTGTTTTGAATCAAAAATCTGTTTTTGAAAGAAATATTCTTACAAGCTGGAATTTTTTTTTTATAAGTTTGAAATGAAAAAGAAATTAATTCGAAACTACGAATTAAAATCTAAAATTTTGTTTGGAAAAACCTGACATCAGGCTATTGCCGATCTATGTGCTTGATATTTGAGAAACGTGAACTAATTTTAATTGGTCAGAAACAGTGACATCACTTGAAAGACGTAGGCCAGGTGGTGAATAATACTAGCACGTGGGGTTTGTTATCTGTTATCGGTAAAGGGGTAGATAGCAATATTGATAAAGTCATTTTCTCAATTCGCCTCGATGCGTGTGTGTGGACGATCCGAAGTGCTGTGGGATTACGGTAGTTTCTTTCAACAGCCGAGTTGATTTGCGATATCACGGCATGCGTTCTGCAAATCGACGATGGGCAGCCAGCCGTATGCAGCGATTTCAAATAAAACATGCATGTAATTGTAATTTTGTGAGATTGAGTTATAATTAACAATCCACTTATTACAATTTCATTCACTGTTTTTAAATAACTTCGCGATAGCTGGTACTTGAGGGATTTCACCCCAAAAAGGTTAGTCTTTTGTACTTAATTTTAGTCAGTATTTAGCTATAACTTAATTTGTCAAAATTTAGATTAAGTTTCTTAATTTAACGTATAGCTGTCCATTTGAATGTATCGTTCGAAAAGGATAAAGACTAAAATAAATGATATCGATTTTGTTAAAGAAATTAGTTGTTAAAGTAAAATATTATTGGGAAAATGAAATAGCCAAAGTGATTCTAATTCATGAAGGTTGAAAATTTTGTTTTATTCTAACAAGAGTGCTTGTATGAAAAAAAAAAATAATAAAGTAAAACACTATGCGATAAAATGACTAAGTTAAATACTAATCAAAAAAATAATTAATAGAGTTGATTAAATAAAATGTGATAAATTAAATGAAACTCTTGAAAAGCATATAAAGTGATGAAATGTAACTTGAGTGCGAAATTTGCTTACTGGAAAAAAATTAAATAAGTTGATTTTTAAAATCCATGAAAATTTCTTAATGATAAGTGTTTATTAATGCTAAGAGTAAATTGATTCCAAGTTTTGAAATGAATTTCAGTAGAAGTTATTTTTCGGTAAGTCTATTTTTAAAATTTGCTGACATGAAGTTTTGATACTCGACTTATAATTTTAACATTTCTTGGGTACTTCATTGATGTTTAACATTTTTGTGTTATGTGTTTTATTTTACCGTAGGTAAAAATAATTAAATAAAAGTGAAATTTATAAATTGTAATGAAAATTCTGTTAATGAAATTGGTTGGTTGTAAAGTAATATTTTGGAAAAGCTGTAATGAATGATAAATAGTAAAACGCAGTAAGTAAAATAGTAAAGTATGGTAAAGTAAAATAAAATATTCAGAGGGGATTTAATTCATGAAAGTTGAAAATTTTGTTTTATTCCATCAAGAGTGTTTGCATGAAAAAAAAATAAAGAAAGGAAAATATGATTAACTTAAATATCGATGATAAAAAATAATTATTAGAGTTAATTAAATGAAATGCGATAAATTAAGTGAAACTCATGAAAAGCATATGTAGTGATAAAATATAACTTGAGTGGGAAATTTGGTTACAGTAAAAAAATTATTTAAGAAGATAATTTTTTAAAATTCATGAAAATATTTGATAGTGATAAGTGTTAATTAATACGAAAAGTAAATTGATTGTAGATTTTCGAAAATTAAATGGATAAATGTATAAAAATAATAACGTATGTGATAATTTAAAATATTAACAATGAAAAAAGAATCAAAGACGATTAAATGAATCTAAATCGTAAATGAGTTGCTATTTTAGTAAACTCAAACTAGAGTGAAAAGCATTTTAGTAGGAACATGTTAAAATCTCTTGTGCTAAGAAAAATAAATAACTTTTAAGCATAATTTTGTAACTGGAATAAATGTATGATAAAATGATTAAGTTAAGTATTAATGAAAAAGTAATTATTATAGTTAATTAAATGGAATGTGATAAATTCAATGAAACTCTTGAAACATATATGCAGTGTTGGAATGTAACTTGAGGTGCGCAATTTGCTTACTGGAAAAAATTAATTAAGTTGATTTTTTTTAAATCTGAGAAAATTTGTTAATGATAAGTGTTAATTACTACTACGAGTAAATTGATTGCAAGTTTGACATGATTGCAAAAATTGAAGACATGATAACGTTTTGAAAAATTTGAAGGTTCGATTCCTGTCACTACTTGTGAAAAATTTCTAAGTTTAAAAATATCGGGAAAAAAAAAAACGATAAAGTAAAAACAAGCGAGAAAATGATCAAACTCTAAAATATACTAAAAAAAAAAAAAAATCGAAATCACGAAAAAATAATCTAAGTCTGAAATGCTTGAAATTAGTTAAAGACTAAAAAGTTAAGAAAATAGTTAAAGACTGAAAATAATTGAAAAACGCTAAAATAGTGAAAAAAAAAAAAATCAAAGTGCTAAATGACAGGAAAAAACGTTAAAGTTCAAAATGTGTGAAAGAATATTTAAGTTAATTATTTCTTTGAAAATTTAACAAGTAAGAAAAAATATTTTGTTGTATGAAAGTCAAAAAAAATTAGTTAAGAAAATTATTTCTTCGAAATTTTTACAAGTTAGAAAAAATATTTGTAAATTTGACAAAGAAAAATGAAATTAGTTAAGAAAATTTAACAAGTTAGAAAAAATAAAAATGATAAAGTTTGAAATGCATGAAAAAGAAAATCAAAGTTTAAAATATATTTCAAGTCCACAAAGCATTGAACCAAATCTAAAATCTCGAATGGGTTGTATTTAAATAAATCTTTACTTAAGTGAAAACTTTGTTATTATGAAAAATAATAATAATGATGATAGTTTCAATTATGAGCTGAAATTCAGTTAATGATATGCCATGATTAGTACTAAAGAGTAAATTAACTGATGGTTTTAAAATTAATTTAATTGTAATATTCGTTGTCATGGTACAGATTCACATTAAGACTGAAAGAGTAATGAAAAATATAGCATAGTGGTTAGCATACGTTTTTGCTAACTCAAAGTTTGGGTGTTCGATTCCCAACTTCAACACTCTAAAAATAAAAATAATTAAATTCGTAGAAATAAAAAAAATAAAAATAAACCTCTCAATAGATGGCGCCATGAACGTTAAACACCGCATAAGTTAAAGCATAGCAACAGGTGTTGCCAACCGAAAACTAAAAACTCTGGTTGTCATAACAACCAAAACTTTGACGTTGCCATTCAAAAAGTGAAAAACCTCCTAGTCTTCTATGACTAGAAAAACGACAAAGTCCAAAAGCGCGGGAAAAATATCTAAAACGCGGGAAAAACCCTCGTCACCTTCTACGGGTTCTCGCGGCGGCCCCCGTCGTGGGGAGGGTCAACCCCAAGGTCGGGAGGGGGTGGGGAGGAAGTGGAGGAGGCGGTGGAGGCGGCATCAGGGAGGCGGAGGGGTTGGGAGGGCGGCTCATAGCCGCAGAGCCGCCTCTTGGGGCAGAACCGGCATTATTACCCTACTTACATAGTGTTACTTAAATAGGAGGTTTTGAAGGCCGGCAATCATCGTAGAAACTCATTTCGAAAAAATGCATCTTTTGTTTAAACCTTCATATTCTTACGATATATTATGCACATACAAAAGTGTCATATAAATAAAGCGAGAATATTTTGAGATTTTATTTTTGAAAGTGTTCATATGTACATAGAAAATTATTTCAAAAAATGCATTTTTAGTTAAAATTTTTATATTATTATAACTACTATGCTCATACAAAAACCAACATATCTGTTACCAATAGAACGTATACAAAACTTAATCGGTTCAATAAAGCTAAAAAAAAATGATTAATCTAATAAATTTATCAAAGAAAATTGTAATTGATAAAAAATATTCATTTTAAAATGATTCGGACAGATTTAAACCAAAAAGAAAACGAAAATCATAGATGTAGATGCAGTATGAATTTCACTATTCCAGTACAATTAAACTTGGTTAAAGTGACAACTGTGATACATTGTTAAAAAAAATTCCGTCCTTTCATTTACCCATAAGCAGGAATAATGATCGTTTATAATGTCACTTGGCTATATTTGTAACTTTTCATATTTGACTTAAGTATTGTAGATCCTTGGATAACATTGTAATAGATTTTCACAGCATACTTAAATACAACTGGAACAGTATGTAATCTAGTTGTGACTATAACTTTGGCTTAATAATAGCTATATCTCTTGGCTTTATAATAGCCAGACTCTTTTATGCAGTTAAGTTACAATATAAAGAAAAGCAAGAAACTC